>NC_056701.1:5019020-5157928 GCF_018831695.1 Puntigrus tetrazona | reverse complement strand
AAGTAATTAACATTTTTGTAATATATGTTTAATGGTAAACAATATTATAGTAGCTTATAATAAAAATGATTATTATTATTAAACAAAATGTCCTAATTTGTAAGTCGTTGTAAAGCTTATGCTGTCTAGCTTGGTCTGCTCCTCCTTGATCATTTTCGTGAGGAGTTTAATCATCACTCGCAGGCTCTCAACAATGCTATTTCAATCCTCAGAGTTTTTGTCTGTCCTCAAAGCTGGACCCTTGAATCTTTTCCGGTAGTTAAACGGCACAGTGATCCTATTGTTGGTAATAAAGGTCTTAAATGGATCTGTTCCTACCGGTACTGTTTATCCCAGAGTCCAGACTGCGCTAGAAAAAATAAAGATAATCGCTGATTTTAAATCTCTGGCCACATTGCTTATTAATTCAATTACTTTAAAGTAAGTAAAAAAATATTATAGAAAAAGAATGACAAATGACTGAGATTAAAAGATAAAATATAATCCTTTTTTGATAAAATAGTAAAATCAGCATAAATTACTATTTTGGCATTGATTTGTAATGAAACGTAATAATTAAATATTTATTGTAATATATATATATATATATATATATATATATATATATATATATATATATATATATATGTGTGATTTTATTAATTTTATGCTTAAAAATCAAGTACGCGAATTTAGAATTTTACAGCAAAAAGTTTTATGATCACAAGATCAGCATTAGATCAACTTCTCAACAGCATCATGAGCGTTTCCCTTTGTCGCCACCTGCGTAATTCTGCCACGAACGCTTTCCAAAGAGTAATTCGCTAATCAGTAAAGCTAGATAAAGCAACAACAAAAAGAAGAGTCCTCAATCAACGCGTAAATGAGCGCCAGTGATGGCAATATTTATAACGCGCAACTCTACAGATCCGGTTTATTATACGGATACTCTCAGAGCCGCTCTCCTCGCATGGTTTGCCGGTGAATGGGGGTGAATGATGGTGCTTTGAGGAGTCTTAAGAGGGCTTTAGGCTCTCTCCTCGCGCGCTTTCACCTGTAGGGCTGCTAGCTGCCGCAAGGCCCGCTCCAGCGAGCAGATGAGCAGAAACCTGGCTTTGAATCTCTGGAACGCAGCATGGGAGGGTTGGGATTATTAACTTCAGCAAACACTGAAGGAAGAAAAAGGGCCTTGAGCCGCGAACGCTCCAGCCCTCCCCTTCCATCGCGCAGGCCCTCCTCCTTCCGCCACTCTTCTTTGGTTTTGATTTCTTTTCAAACACGTAAAGATGGGACAAACAAGCGGCTTTAAAGTTATCCTCTCGGGAGACAGATGTCGGGCTTTTTGTGTCGCGGCGAGCGATCATTATAGCGCCAAAGTTCCCGCGGCGGGGGTTGAGGGTTCGAGAGGGGGTCACGGCGCCGCGACGCAGTTGGCTTAATTTAGACCGTAGCTGGTCTCTGCCAACTGAGGAGCTCTAAAGACTACGTGCTGTCTGAGAAAAAATCAGCGTGAGAGGCTGCTTCGGGCGTAGGTGCGCTTGCAGACACGCCGTTCAAAGCAAATCAAAGTGTCGGACTTTTATCTTGTAACCGGCAAAGGCTAAACAACGCATGGACAGGCGCCATGGAGATCGTAGCACGTGGCCGAGTTAAAACCTCCACAGATGAACGCCAAGTAAAATATAAAAGCAGAAATGTGAAGTTTATGTGTTTCGTAGTTGCGTTAACTGAATAAGGTTAGGTTAGGAAAATTATTTTAACGCTTCTAATCGTGTGTTTTCACACGCTGTATGAAATGGTTACAAGTTAAAAGTCTTGTGAATCACTGAATTCAAATTTAGACCGAAAAGTAATGCTTTATAATAAACACTGCAAAATACCAGTAACTTTAATTCAAGATCATTACTAGCGTAACAATATCTTGCATTTCATTTATGTAGCAATTAGGATTTGTTTTGATTGTGATTTAAAAGCAGAAATGTGAAGTTTACAGTGTTAAAAGTGGCCTGTAAAGTCAGAATCTCAAAATGCTATAGAAATGTAATAAGGTGGGTTTTTTGGTGTGTTTTGTAGTTGTGCAACTGAATACAAGAAGTTAGGCAAAATCTATTTTAACGTCAAATCGTACGGTTTTCAGACGTTGCATCAAATGGTTAGTTTTTTGTGAATTTCTGTCACGCGAGCGCTCATTTAGACCAAAAGTAATAAAACGCTTATAATAAACATCAGTGAATTTATTTATAATCCTTCAGATCGTGAATAATTATCTTTGCATTTAATTTGTGCAGTTAGATTTGCTTTATCCGCTTTTGTTTTGTATGGCGAAGTGTGTTTCACGGTGCGAGAGGAACCTTTTTTGTCTGTTAAATGAGTTCTCAAAGAACCTTAAAAAGGTTCTTTTATGTAAAAGAAGGCTCTTCAGATTATAAAAGGTAAGAAAGAGATGGTTCCTCTGTTGGCAATCGCTATGGTTAAACTTTGAAGCGCACCTGTTCAAAGTGTGCTTGAAGCTTATTATTGTACAATCATATTATATCTTTCTGCCAGAGTCTGTCATTTGAGCTTCATGTTGATTAAAATGAATTTAGTTTGTTTTCCTAGTCGTTATACAGTGCGCGAGGTTTATAGTTTTGAGTTGCAAACGAATATAAATTATTTGATTATAAATCGCTTGTTTATATAATCGAATTAAGCCTCATTCGCTTTCTATTACGAGTGCCACACGCTTAGAAAAAGCAGCGGTAAATGCTTTTGTTATTACCAGAGTAGATGAGAAAGGCCGCTTATAAGTCGCCACGGATTGGTTTGTCTCTATTTTGCTCCTGCGTAGCTTGGTATCCAAAGAGACCATCCATATGGCCTTAAGATTAAAATATTTACAGGCCGCCATACTTCCGACCGCCTCAAGATGAATTCATGGAGATGTTGTATCAGGGGATGGATCTGTTCCTGTTTCTCCCACTCCACAATAACCGGAGTACACCTGCTTTAGTAAACACGTATGTCTCTCGTGGCTTTTATTGTGTATTATACGACTTATGGCGCTGTAGTGGGATGGTTGCTTAGAACGTGGTCATTCAGCAGACGCTCTGTCCACACAGATGAGGGATTCATCAGCTGAATTTCCACGTGAAAACTTAATTTTTTTAACTTTATTTCTAAGTGAAGTCATACTTTATTTACATTGACATTCACACAGCCACTTTATATTTTATACTTTATATTTAATTTTTATACTTTATTTTTATTTTTTACCTTTTAGACTTTGTACACTTCTTCTAGTATATATATATATTTTTTAAATATTATATATATATATATATATATATATATATATATATATATATATATATATTTATTTATTTTTTTTATTATTATTATTATTATTTTTATTTATTTTTTTATTCCGACGCTGGACGGTTGTAAAAACACTTCACTGCATGTCTTACCATGCATGTATGTGTATGTGATAAATAAAAATAAAAAATTTAAATTTTATTGTGGTTTAGGATTAATATTATACCTGCATGTAAAAAGATAAAAAATCTGAATTTTCCCTGTAAATTTTTACAGTAATTTACTTTTTTAACAGGTTTTTACCGTAGCATTTTTTTTTACCGTAAAAATCACGGTAATTTTTTTTTTTTTACAGCAACCCAAGCCGGGCGAAGTAGGCAGACTGGGGTTGATATTAGTGGTCAATCTGTAAACTAGCTTCGTGATTGCGGGATATGGGATACATCGCTGCATATTCAGCAGCTGCGTACGGCACGGAGAACCCGTAGTGTGCTGATCTGAACACAGCCACGCTGTAGAAGTGACTGCTCCATGGGCCAGACAAGGCAGAAGCAAACGATCAGCGCGCTTTGCTCGTGCTCTCATCCTGCAGGCGGATCTGGAAGTCTCCATGTCATTGTTTAAATGATTCCCCTTCACTAAACTGGGAACGAAACCTGCCGAGAACTACACGTGAAAGCACCTCAGGAGGGGAGCGCTGCCCAGCGGGAGCTTTTCAATAATGGATGTACCACATTGAGCTCCTGTTGCACACGTGTTTCTGTCACCGCTGAGACAGAAAAACGATTTTAGGGGCGATGAGAGAATAATGGGATGCGTTAGGAAAACTTAGTCATAACTCAGTCTGGCCTTTTCAGACGTTTCTCCAGCGTCTTGTGGCTTTGTTTAACAGGTAAAAAAACAAAACAAAACACGCAAGCATTGTGACTTTTTTTAAAGAACGGGCGCTGGTTAACCTCTCAAGCTCACAGGCGGCTGTTATTATCACGAAAAGTGTTTCTGATTGCAGCGCTTTCGAAATAATTACGGATCAAGCGATAGAGACGTCTTACCGGAGTTCTGCACAAATTCCAGACAAAATGGGAAGGTTCAAGCAATTCGAGCTTGAACTGAATTAAAACCCCAGTGCACTCGCGGTTTATTGAAATCTGATTGAAGGATGCACTGAATTCGCAGGCGCTTTGCAAAGGAATGCAAGTAACGCCGCATTCAAAGTCGAACGGAAATACTGCAATATTGCAGTAACGTTTTATTTGCAACTTCCAAAAAAAACCCCACATTCTTACAGCGCTTAGTGGGGTTTGAAAGCAGATGAAGCTTATATTTTTTATTAAATAACATATAACATTTGCATAAAATGTGTTATTTGAGCTCTGAAGTCGACATCTTTTTTTTTTTTAGTGCTGACCTCTGAGAATGAAGTGAGTTATCCTTGTGCGTATTGTAGAATTAATCGTGTTTTACCTTGTACAAGTTATTGATTTTATCACCCCAGACACAGATAATGTTGAAATCTTGTGGCTATACGCTTTAATTCCCATTGACTTCCATTGTGCTTTTGTCTGCATAAATGATCAGTGCACCAAAGCTACTTGGGCTAGCCTTTATTTTTACCGCTTACGCCTATTAGTTGCTTATTAGCATGCATATCACTACTACGAATATTAGCCATGTATTAGTGCTGGTTAAGCACATATTAATGCCCTGACCTTATTCTAAATCCCTAATCCTACTCAATACCGAAATTTAACTTAACTTAACCTTACTAACTATTAATAAGCAGCAAATTGAGAATATATATATATAGTGTTAATACTGAAATATAATACTGGTTGTTTTCTCAGAAGAAAGAAAGTCTTTTCAGTATTGCTTGAACCGTCCCATTTCATCTGGCTTTTTAAAACTCCTCCTCTAAAACACGGCCGACTTCTTAAATGTGAGAGCAGATTTAGTTTTCCGTGGCTGTGTATGTCCACATTAATAAGCGGTTTGACATTTGTGTCATGCCCCTGCCATTCCGTCTCTTGTGTCTTCACCCGCCGGGATTGGGCCGGGCTGCCAATCAGAAGCCGAGCCCTTCCACCGACGCTTTGAAAGGATGCTGCGCCAGAGGCGCCAAATACAGTTAATGGTCAATGAATTCAAATGTCATCATTATCTGAGCAGTTCTGAGAATAAATCCATGTCTTCTTAGCGCTTCCTTCAGCCTTCAAGCTTTATGTCAATACAGTGTTAACATTTAACGATTCAAAAACTGAAAAGAATGTCCAGTTCCGCTATTTAAAATTTCAAAACGTTCAAAAGACTCAATAAAATGCAGAATGTAACACTATTTAATTTTTTTTTAACTGATTTAAAAATGATTTATATGAATGCATATGGATTTATATGAATATATATATATATATATATATATATATATATATATATATATATATATATATATATATATATATATCTTTCAGAAAATAAACCAACATTACAACTAAAGCCTAGACTTCTAGGTTCTAGACGAACATTCCATTCTGACAAAAATAGCATGTTTTTCTCAAAGAAACAACTAAAAAAGGCTTTAATTTGAAGCTGTTCTTTTGCATAGATCATATGAGGAGATGTCAAACACACCTGACGTTCTCACCTTTGTTGGGGTTGATCTGATCTCCCTGAGAGCTGACTCATCGCACACACACACACACACCACGCAGCATCCGTCCATTGCCATGGTATTGTAGAGCGGCAGAGGGGTGCAGGTGGCTCTGGATTGGTGCAGACACTGTCCCGTTGCTCCCGTGCCCGTGCCAGTGCCATCTGTCATCAGCTACAACATCTGCAAATCCAAGGTGCCCTTGATGGCCGGCGCCACCGCGGCCCGCTTCAGATTTCTGCAGGGGACGAGCTAAGCGAAGCCTCCCCGAACGCTAATCACATCTTCATCGCTAATCATCACGGTTTGGGCTTTTTTATAATTCGAGCAGCTCCATTCCAGGATGATCTGTCTGCTTATTTATCCGCGTCTCATCTCAGTACGATCAACGGCTCGCCGTGCCTCACACGCGCACCCTTCAATTCAAGCTCATTTGTAGCAGAAGCGAGCAGGCCAAAGGGCCATCGCGGCTAACATAAAACATAAAAACATCCAAGATGTTTAGATAAGTTAAAGAAACTGATTTATCGAGTTAGTGAATGCTCGTAATGGAGTATGCCGAGGTCTTGAAAGTCTTCCATACCTGCAAGGCATCCATTAGACCAACATTGCAATTAACATTCTTGGCTGTGATCCTGATTACTTTGTAAGCAAAGCTCTACATTGATTTAGCAATAACGTGTAACTAGATTTGTGAAGTAAAGTGGCGTCTCTGCAGCTGTCATGACGCCTGGCTGTTGCAGGAGGTTGTCAAGCATCGCCATGCGATCGCTTCCAGCGCCTCATAGAGTTTGTTTGCGCAACAATATGAGACACGTGTGCCTTTGGTATAAGGTTCTCGTATTTATGAGAGATTGCACGCTAAAGACTTATTAGAAATCTGCAGCAAACCCTGAACCGTTTAAACTAGCATCCAGCAAATTCTAAGTTGCAATGCTTTTTTAAAAATATTTATTTTCCCCATGCGAAACGTGATGCGGTCGCCTCGGGTGTTCAGAACGGTTTATTTTTGTTGCTATGTGGTTGCTAGGGTGTTGTAGGTGCTTGCTGATCTATGAGGGTTCAGGGGGGTTTATTAGCATGCCTTTGCATGTTTGTTTTGCAGTATGTAATGTGCACTAGATTAGAAAAGTAAAGAGAGGTTTCTTTTAAGACCCTAAAAAGGCCTTTAAAGGCCTAAAACGATCTTAAATCAGAGCAGAAAGTCTTTGATATTTGTGAATTCACTAGAAAAGGCGTTGAATGCTGCACGCACTGCAATGCATGAATTAGAAGAAATTAATAAATAAATAGATTTTTTTCTGATGCCACTGGCATATAATCATTAATGTCTCAGAAAGATGTCTCTCATGTCATCTTGCTTCTCAAGTAAATGCATCTTGATTTAAGAATCTTTAAACACTTGCTGCTGAAAATGAGATCGAGAAGCGTTTTCAGACTTGAAGTGCTGCTAATGCAATACCTCAGACGTTATCATAAAGAAAGTAATCATTTTGTAATTATGCATTGCGTTTTTTTTTTGTTGCCCGTTACAATTCCTTTTGCAATGCGATGCAATAAAAATGTATGGCTTCGTCGCAAAACGAATACAATATGGAATATGGACTTTGCGCAGATTCGTGAAGCTGCCACTGGAGGAAGTGACATTTAAAATTCTGAAGAGCACCAAAACAGTCATTGAGGACGGAAATCTAAAAGAGAAAGGAAAGGGGCGAGCTGCTGGCTCTGTTTTGTTGGCTAATAGACGACAGGAGGAAAAAGGCCTAAATCAGAATGAGCAAAGCGCTGAAAAGAGAAGACAAACAAACTAAAAGCATCGGCGCAGAGATCTCTCAGTGAACCGCACAAAATTGTTTGGCACCGTGGTTTTTAAAAGGAACACCTGCGGGCGGCAGTCGCTTCCTTTACATTCTCCAAACCCGCTGGTCAGCGCTTCACTACTTGGCATCTGATCCTTTGGCCTGAGCCATCAGACGCCAAGAAGAAAGGAAATCGCCAAGACATAAGCTCGCTTTCTGCGCGCGTGATAAAAGATTCAGTTTCCCGCACGATTTGTCACCTGCGTGTTTGTTTTCCCACCCCCGAGTCGAGCCCACCTTTAATCTAAATGAGCTCATTAGTTGGCAGCGCTTCCCCGCGCAGGTTCACATAATGAGGCTCGTGAACGCGGCGCCATCCGCTAAATGAGGCCTGTCACCTCGCTGCTAGGCGAAGTTTGCATAAAATACCGCTCATTTAAATGAAAACATTTTCGTTTCTCAACTTTTGCCCGGAAAACGGTTTGTTTTGATGAAAAACATTTTCAGCGCCGGACTCAAGGGTCTGGAATGCGAGAGCCAGAGGCTCCAGAAGAAAATAGAGGTGGGATTTTTCGAGGTAGACTATTGTGCCTGTTGGACGCGCTCAAAGGAACGGTATGGAAACATAAAGTTGGGGTCTTCTCGGTTTCCTGTGTTTGGGTTGAGGTCCCGTGGTGCCGTGCGACGTGTTGGCAGCGCCCGGAGCGTATGTACTGCTCCATAAGGTGATTTGTGGATGGCTTTCCTCGCGTGGTGGCCGGCCAGCTCAGGGTTCAGATCAGGACACCACTGATAGACTGAGTGCTGCTGACATGTTGAATCATTGCGCCTTGTTTTGTTTCGAAGTTCGCTTTTTCCTCCGATCCCCTGAAGGGGAACGAAGAACCCTAAAAGCCAAAGAAGATTTACAAATGGTGATTTGAACATCTGAACGATGTATCCGAGAGTTTATATATCATAAACCTTCTTAAAGTCCCGGAATGTTAAAAAGTAAACGCTATATTTGTAGTGAAAATCGTTAGTAAATCACGCTTTTTTTACTTTTAAATAGCATTGTATTTAAAGAAACGGGACGATTCAACGCTTTTTCAACGTTGGAGGTGGTTGGATCAGTGTGTTACCCTGTTGGCATTGGTTGGAGTTTGTTTTCACCCGACTGAACATGCTTAATCGGGCGTTTGTTGGGTGGTGGATGTCTGAGCGGTGTGAAAAGGCTTTCTGACAAACGACAACAAACTTGACATAATCTGATTTGTCCGTGGAATCGCCGCCATGACGATGCTCATATTTCACTTAAAGCACACGCCATCTTTTCGGGCAGAGACATTATTTAAAATTAATTCAGTCAGAATTGCACCATGTACACCGGACGCGACAAAACACAACAGTGTAATCAGTGACGCTGATGTGGTGCAATGCCACCGATTTTGCTTCCGTGAAAACACTGGCTTATGTGACTCTCTGTGACTCGAATTTTGGTGGAGCTAGTTGGGGCAGTGTGAAGAAAGTTAGCACAGCACAACGGAAACAAGTCACTAAACAAACATAGCAAAAATGGCATAACGGAAAAAATTAATACACAGTGGAAACAAGTCACAACGTGGAAATTTTTACACAACACAGTGGAAATAAGTTAGCAAGAAAATAAAATTTACACAACACAGTGGAAATAAGTTCTCTCGCCTCCTTTACCAATTTATGGCTTTACGATTGATTCTTAACAGTTAATACATTTCTTTGCATATTAGGAACAATATTTTTAATTGTTAAAACACTTCCTTTGTTAATTTTGAATGTTTTTCGTGTTTAAACCTGTGTGGTTGCCAGGATCATGCTGTGCCGTTGGTATGGTTTTGCACTGATCTCTACAGTAGATCAGTGTTTTGGACTGGTTTTAACTTGCTGCTTGGGTGTTTTAGATGGTTGCTCGGACGGTAGCTATACACTTACCACACTTTTGCATTGATATGCCTCTGCGAGAGTTGTGGGTGGTTGCTAGGCTGTTTCTATGCGTCACTGACGCTTTTGAGCAACGCTGGGGTTGTAGGAGGAGAGCTGAAACTCAAAGCAGATGGTTGCGCTGGCACCTGTCTTGCTCTGAAATCTGTTTGGAGCTGTTTTCCACATGTATAAAAACAGTCGAGACCTTCACGCCGCCAAAAAAATAAACACCTCAGATTTAACCCCTCCCTCACAAGGCGGTCTCTTACAGTAACGCGCTCTCTAACGCATCTTCACATGCGTAAAGACGCGTTAGCTTAAAACAATTGGCAGTACCTGTTTGTTCCCAATGGGTTGTCTTCGATTTCCAAAGCCTTTGAATCCAACCAGCATTGTTAATTTAACGCCTAGAAGATGGCGCTTTCTCCGCATTACGAATAAACCCGTGAACGGAGTTTGTCATTAGAGTCTCATTAGTAGCTGAGTTTTTTTTTTTTTTTTTTTATGTGCTAAAACAGCAACATTTAGTCAAACCGCAAATTGTCACCACATTTTAACAGAAAGCGAAGCTGCAGCATTACAATCCCAAAACGCATTTAAGCCGCTGCATTTACTGCAAATTAAAGCGGCATTGAACTTTACGGCTTTTGCTTTGCTTCCAGAAAGGTAATAACTGAACTACGCTTTTAGATTTTCTGAGTGCTGCTTACTGCCAGAAGGCACAAAAACAAAAGTCATGGTATTGTCTTGCAGTTGCTAGGTGTTCTGAGAGGTTGCTAAGTAATTTATCAGAAGAGTTGACCCTGTCAGGTCTCTGTGATATTCTGCTCCTTAAATACGAATTGAGATGATATGAAAGGGCATTTTTTTAATTATAAAATTTGTACGACTTTTTTTAGGGCATTTCTTGGGTTGCTATGCTGTTTGCAAGGGAGTTCGAGGTTGCTAGGATGTTTTTAGCAGTTGCTGGGTTGAGGTTTTTACTAAAGGTCAACCGATTATCTGGTTTTGCCGATTAATCGGCACCGATACTTTAAAACGGACGGCAAAACGGTACATGCACGGTACATGTTTTCGTGTCATTTAAACGTAGGACTACATTTTAAAACTGTTAAGTGCTAGCTGCACGTAATAATTTGAGTACCTCGTGAGGTTGGATTTCTTTCATGGAAACTAAAATCGCTTAAATCATTAAATCTGTGACGCAATGAATGCATAGTTATTAGAAAAGTGCTCGTTTATTTTAAGCTGATTCTCAAAGCTCTGTGGTTTTGAGCAAGGCCAGTGTGTATCTGACTTTGAGTTATCTCGTGCAATTAAAAGACTTAGTAGGCAGCTCAATTAGGAGAAATCTTGTAACTGGTGGTAGTAGAGCTACTGCTCGCTGAACACCATGCCTCCTGCTAGTACATATGGTAACTACAGAAACATCAACACAACAAAACCCTTTTCAAATGTCAAACATAACTAAACATTAAACATTAACAGATGTTTCCCTCCCCTCAAAAACACATAAAATAGTGCTTAATTTAAGCAATATTTACTCTCCATATCCAGCCATACACGAAGCATGCAGGCAACAATCACCACTGAAATAAAACTGCATAAGTGAGGTAATTATCTGAACAAAAATAGGTAGCCTCCTTGCCTTAATTTTATCAGCTATATCAGTTCCTAAAAAAAACTGCTTACGTTTTTTTTAAAAAAATGAGGAAAATATCTTTGCTTATACTAGTGAAATATTTTCTGCTCAATATGTAATATATATATATATATATATATATATATATATATATATATATATATATATATATATATATTAACCCATGATTATTATATGTTATATATATATATATATATATATATATATATATATATATATATATATATATATATATTTTTTTTTTTGGCTAAAAATTGACTTAAATGTGACCCTAATTTTGTTAAGGAAAATTACAAGACCCATGATTATTATTAATTAATTATATATATATATATATATATATATATATATATATATATATATATATATATATATATATATATATATATATATATATATATTTTTTTTTTTTTTTTTTTTTTTACAGTGTATAATACATTTTAATAGCTCAGTACTCTTTTTGTTTTATATTAAATTAAGTTTTAATTTTCATTTACTATCCTTTTCAACTATCAGCCAGTGTGGTCCAACCAAGTTATCAGTATCGGTGCTATTTTTTAATAACGTGTGTATTTTTAACAAACTTGTGAAATCACTGGCCCGTAACAGGTTTAATATACAGATTAGCATTAATAAAAGCTTAGATACGTGATTCAGTTCTCTTTGAAAAGACCTCTTTGAAAAAAAAAAAAAAAAAGGAAGAAGCGAAAGCGCGAGCGCGAGCGCGCCTCCTGAGTGACCCGCGTGTCATATAGGGTGAGACACGCCGCGCTGTGATTGGCTGACGGCGGGCAGCGCCGCGCTTCAATACATGCAGGAAAGAAAGGAGAGGAGAGCTGAAACTCAAAGCAGATGGTTGCGCTGGCACCTGTCTTGCTCTGAAATCTGTTTGGAGCTGTTTTCCACATGTATAAAACAGTCGAGACCTTCACGCGCCAAAAATAAACACCTCAGATTTAACCCTCCTCTCCCCGCGAGGCGTCTCTTACAGTAACAGACGACCGGCGTGGTCACGAGAGAGAGACTCCACTTCCTCGTGCCGTCTCTCGTGCATCTCATAGACCTTGTGGGAATATATACGTGACATTAGGTCAAAAACGCCAGAGAGAGTGTCTGCTACGAGCAACTCACGATGCAGCTTTGTTAATGTCCGTCTTAATATCGTTCGCTTGCTTTTTCTTTCCTTTTAGTCGCTTACTAAATGCTATTTGTTTTGATATTTCGTCATGCAGAGTTTTTTTATTGTTGCATTCGGAGCCAGCGAACGTCGAAAGCCAGGGAAAAAAAAAAAAGTATTGCAATTAGATTTTATAGCTGAATAATTGAATGCATCGTAAAACCAGAAATGTTCAAATCATTTTTAGCCAAAGCAACATTTCTTATTTTAGAAATGAAATGAAACCGAAATAAACTGAATATCTAGGCATAATAAAAACAAAAACTAAATAAATAAAATTACTAAAAACTTTAAAACTTTCTTATATTATGTTATTATAAATTTTATTGTATTATTTAATGCTTCGGTAAGTTTTTTTTATGCTTCTGTTTCACATTTTACAGTACTTGAAATGCAAACGTTACCTAAAAATAAAATATATAAAATATAAAACGCATTCAGCTACAGTTGTAATGAAACCATAGATGTTTTAAAACAGACATGAAAAAACCACAAACACGCACAAACTAAACCGCTATTAAAATGCCACAAATAAAATAAAAATGTCAAAATCGATCTGCAATGTCATATCATGAATAAGTAAGACTTCTTTTAGCGTTTACACTTGATTTTACTCTTTTAGTATTTGGTGCTTAAAAACACATTTTTATTATTGCGTAATTTTATTATATTTATTTTAACACCATTATTTCATCCACATGTCCTTATATTTTAGCGACATTAAATATGTCCCAAAAAAAAGGAGGCTTTAAGGACTGCATTCAAACAGGAAGGAGGTCATAATTGTATTATATTTATTTTAATACCATTATTTCATCCGCATGTCCTTATATTTTAGAAATATGAAATATGTCCCAAAAGAAAGTAAGGACTGCATTCAACGGGAAGGGGGTCTGCAGCGATACAGCAGGCGGTCCACAAATGATTGTTCAGTCTAGCACTGGTTTCTGCTCCGTCTCTATGACTTTCAAGGGGTCTTTAAAAGGTTGAAGACCCCGACGAGATTTGCGCGCGCGCGCCTTCCCGCGCGCAGCAGAGGGCGCTGCAGCACGCGCATCTGCCGCGCGCTCACGCGCTACACCGGCGACACCGAGTCAAACCACTAATCGCCAGCGCGTTTTCACACATAGTAAGTCGTGTTTCGATTGCAAACGCGTTGAAACGAAAAGTCGAACAAAAGTGCTGTGTGTAACGAGGCTGCGTTTTAAATAGAGAATAAATCACAGCGAAGGGTGATCGATAACGAGACCTGTTTAGTCGCAGGGCCAAAGCTTGATTAATTGATTAAATAATCACCACGCCATAGAAATGCAACGCCTAACTCCTTTAAACCGACAGCAAACCGTGAGATTATATTTAAAATCAATATCTTCCGAAACCTTATCGGTTCGCGCGCGGCTTTTTCTCTTCTTTTTCTTTTTGAATGTTCATCCGAATGTTCGTCTTCGGATTTCGCGCCTTTTTTCCCGCCCGTGGCGATTATCGTCAGCGCGTAGGCGACGCGTGAGGCTTTATTAAAACCAAACGAGGAATGAAACCTCCGTAAAGTCGCTCGTCCATTCCTAAACACTTCTAAGAAAGCGATCCTCTCGATTTGACCTGAGACGCCTCCTTGAAGGCATTGGTTTCTGGTTTTAGAAAGCTCCAAAGCATGCAAACGCTGAGACTCAAGAGTTCAGTCTTTATCGTCGGCGTGTCGGACATGCTCTCCTAAATAAAACCCCCCAAAACAAAAAGCGATTATTTGTTTGTGACTGTCAAAAGCAAAATAGCTCAGTAATTGCAAACATTTGTCTCAAAACGCGGCTGATTGCATAGATTAACGATTCCTTGAAAAGCTCAGGTTTTATCCAAATTGTATGGATAAAACAAAGTCTGTTTCTCTCTGCCTGATGTGTTCACATCTGGTCGCGCTGTCAGAGGTCAGACGTGTGAAGTACCGTGCTAATAAATAGTCTCTGTGAGGACAGGTTTCAATGGAAAGGGCTTTCTCCTCTTCAGTAACGTGCCGCTTCTGTTTTATTTTCTGAATTCAAACGCACGCAATCCAAAAACAAAAATATCTAAGCGTGCTGTCTGATAAAACAAAGTACACTTCTGTGCAAAACCAGAGAGCGTGTCTGATATTTTGCTCCAGTGCTGCAGGTTAGTTTATAGGTGGACAGAACCGCAAATCTCTTTATGTGCAATCCATTAATCCATGCAGTTCGTTTGATTTTTTTATCTTAATTGAATGGGTTTAAATATTTAGAGTCTCGTCATTTCTACACATCTGTACACATCTCGCGCTCTTGCAGTCTCGTTGTGGTTTTAGCACAGAGCTTTGAACCTGTTGTTTGAGTCCAGTTCGCAACGCACTGCTGTTTTACGCACAGGCAGAGGAAGTAGAGAGTTTAATTTTATTGTATTACTTTTGAATCCCATCCTGCATTTTTTTGCACACTTTATAATTTAAGTGTTTTTTATTTTACTTATCATTTTCCTACAGGCAGAGCTTTCCTTTGGTGCAATTTCTGCAATCGCGTCATGCGCGCGCTCTCCGTCCCCTCGACCTGAAGGCCTGCGCGTTATCGTGCCCGTCCGTAATGCCGGGGCGTCGATTGTCGGCGTTTTGTGATGATGCAGGTGCCCCGACAGGTGTAGCGCTTTCACGCGCTTCCGCTGTCTTTGCGAGAAACCGCCGCGCGCGCGCGTAAAAGCGGACCCTTCGGCCGCGCGCGAGAGAAGCGCCCGTCGCCGATCACGGCTTTGGCTGGATTTCCTTTGACGCGCTTTTATTAAACGGGTTTGCTGTCGGGTGAAGGCAGCTGGAGACGAATCAAGTGGCAGATGAGCTGGCAGGCCGCGCCACAAGTGTGAGGTGAGCGCTCGAGAGATAGACAGATGGACGGACGGATAGATAAATGATTTCCAGCGGAAAGGCGGCGATGGTAAGCTAGCGAGGATAAGAAGCAGCCTGGCATTATCCCGTGCCCTTTAGTATTTAAAGGATGCTGGCATAACATTTAGGTATTTGGGGCGAGAGAGCCACGCAGAAAACACCCTCACACAAACCCCAACAATCATTTGCTTTATGAGGCGCCTGCTGATGCCATGGTAACCCTCCTGTCCTGGCACGGCGCGTGCGCTGCCGTGCCAAACAAATGCCATGGTAACTTTTTTTTTTTAAACCCACGTTGCCCAGAAACCTTTGAGATTTAGTAAGTGAAACCAGCGGATTCACAAATTAGGCTCAGAGAGAGAGAGAGAGGAGTTTGGTGTTTACAGCTCTGATGTACAAATTACCCAGAAACAGTGTGAATTATACGCTGACTTTAACGCTTTTTTTTTTAAGAGCGAGCCCCGTTGAGGTAAATCTCGGGGTGTGTATCCGTTGAGGTTGGTCTCATGAGACTCAAATTTGATTTTGGCGCCAGAGAACGTTTAGCTTCTTAACGTACGTTTCACTGCACAAAAGTCCGGCGAAACCTTTACGAGCAGCAACATTTTGCTCTTGATTTATTTTACAGGCAGGTTTTTTTGTGATTTCTGACGGATAAAATTAAAGTTTTACACGACCTAGTCTTTCAAAAACAAAACGAGTCGAATTTGTATGTGGCCTTTTCCCGCCTGAAAAAGCATTTATGAGAAGCCTGTGCAATCAGTTTCGAAGAAGGTGAAAATTGTTAAATAATCGGCCACGTGGGACACGTTTCTTGTTTTTGTGAGTTTGTTCTTCACTCCCTGACGTTAAAAAAAAGTTTAAAGATAGACATCATATTTTTATTTTACCACAATATTACAGGTGTACACAAGTGGAGTATATAACGAGTTCCTTAATGACGTCATCTAAGCGGCATTTTTGGCGGAAAACGACAGCATGGACACGGGGTGCCCTTTCAGCAGTGCTTTTGATTAAATCTGATTATCTTTAGGGGTTTATGCCATTCTGAAATACCAAAACGACAAAAATGATTTGATATATTGAAAACATTTTTAAAAATGAAAATTCGGACTTCGCTGACCTGGAAACCGTTCAATCAAATCAGAAATTCCTCTAATTATCGCTTAAACCTTTATCCCTGTTGCAGTGAATTGTTTGACCGTAATGATAAACAGTTTCGTTTGCTTTCTTTGTAACGCATATAAACAGTTGAAATAGTTGGCTCCCGCTCGAGCTTTCCCAACCTAACCTGGCATCGGACTGAAATTCACATCATAAACATCATAACTTTAGCTCAGGATTTTCATATTGTTTGATTAAAACCCATTCGCTCACGAGTCGCTGACACCAGTGAGTGAACCATTTTGGCCGACTGAACCAAGAAGCAAAAGATTCAAGAGCTCACTAATTGCAGGTGAACGTTATCTGCTGCCATCCACATTTTAAAGCTAGAAATAAGAGAGATTAGAAACTTTTTAGGCGTCAGTGTTTATTACGAATTGCTTGGTTTTTCTAAGGCCTGAAAAACAAATCAAACGCGTTTGCTTTCAGCCTCTAAAATCCACCTACTTTCATAAAACGTGATTTCATTTCCCCGCTGCAGCCGTAAATGATTAACTTCAATTATATTTAATTGACTCCGGACAACAAAACAAGTCAAGGGAAAAAAAAAGAGATGTACTCACCACTTAAATAACAATAATAAATAAATAAATGACAAATAAAACCATTAAAACATTTAGAATCGGAGGGTGTGCGAAAAATACAAAAATAAATAAAGCCATGACATAGTCACGGTTTTAAATTGACAAAATATCTTTTTTTTTGACTTAACGTGATTTTTGGCATTAAAAACTACATTTAAATGTCTAAAGGCTGCATTATCGGCTATAGCTACGAATGTGCAGTGTTGCTTACTTAATGGTTTGGTCCTATAGGCTCACATTTTTTTGAAAAAGAAATGTAATTGGGTGTATCTTAAAAGTTATGCTCCCTTTGATGAGTTCAAGAAATGGAAAACCTGCTGATTTTCAATGATTTCACCTTCTGCACGTGATTGCTTGGGTTACGAATCGTAACAGTGTTTCTGGCGCATCGACGACGCATTCAAGCCGGTCGCAGTACAGCCGCCTCTTCTCCCGTGATTTCCATATTACCCGAGGTTATCTAGACGAGATGCTCTCCCTCTCTCTCTCTCTCTCTCTCTCTCTCTGACGCCATGCCAGCTTAGTGCCAGTCCTGCATCACACAGTCTCCCACACGCACACAAAGAAGTCTTGTTTAGCGTGCTTTAATTCCCTTAAATTAGGAGCCGCGCCAGAAGTCCTGCGCTAGCAGCCATCGCTCCACAAGCAGACTTATAATTGTCCTCATCTGACACGCAGGGTCCTCATCGCAGCTTTGTGTGCGTCTCTAAAGAGCGCCGCTGCTCCCAGGACTGCATGCGCCTCCGTTATTCGCTTTCACATTGCATGCATGCGTGACTGCACCGTTTAGATGTGGCTGGACGGGGATAATCAGATAATCAGCACGCAAATATTTCAATGGACTCGATCTGAACTGAAGAATGCTACTTAATTAAAAAATAAATAAATAAGAAGGAGGAACTGACATGCTGCTCCTAACCTAAAGAAAGGCGCAGGACGCCTGCTTGCTCTTTACATTTTTCATTAGTGACTGCAGTATGAGCATTTGCCATGGTAACCGTCGTTACTGCCTAAATAATTACCATATGGATATTGGTTTCATTATGGTCAATTAATACCTACTTCAAACAAAGTGGACGAAGAAGTGGTATTTATTTGAAAACTATGGTATTTATGTTTCATGTTATCAAAAGCGTATTAAATGTAGTTTGTATTTTATTTAAATTGGTTAAATAGCACTTGTTCAATACATTTTTATTTATTTTGTATATTTTATATTATCACTGAAATCGTTTAAAATACAATAAATATTATTTGTTCATTTTATTTTATGTTTATCTTAAATATCTTAAACATTATTTTATACAAAATTGTCATTTATATATTTAAATAGCAGAAATAATATTTGTTATATATGTTTTTGCAGCTGAAAATATTAAATACATTTTGCGTATACCTTTGTATTATATTTTCAGTTATTATACATATTTTTATTTCATTCTTACGTTTTAGATAACCTAACACTAATTCTATTTGTCTTTTATGCTTTGCATTTCACATAAACAGAAACGTTTTATATAATTTTTTTTTTACTTTGTCATTTTAAGTACTTTTAATTTATATATCATTATATATATATATATATATATATATATATATATATATATATATATATATATATATATATATATATATATATATTGCCTAATGTTAATTTATATATCATTACTTAAAAAAGTTTTCCTTTATTCAAATAAATAAAATTTTTAAGCAAAATGCAAAGTATGATTCATTGTTAAAACTTTCTATATATATATATATATATATATATATAATATATATATATGCTGAAAATATTTGCTGATTTCTGGCCTAACATTTCTCCTAATATTTATTGGCAGGGAATGGTTTTATTTATTTCCTAGATCAGTTTACAACAGTTTATGCATATATACAGTATATAACATCACGTGTATACATCAGACAAGTTCTCAGTGTAGCTGAACTGTAAAACACACTTAAAATGATTACAGGATGGCGATTCATCCAGCCAAACAATCTGAAAAACACACGCCGCTTCCGGTTATCGCGCAGCAGCAGGCCTCGCTTGATGGTTTCATAAGAGCCCGTGTGTCAGGCAGCGTAAACGAGCAAACACAATATGTTTGCGCTTGTAGCACTGGCAGCTGAATCCGACTGAAGTAAATTCAAACGAAAGGAGAGGCAGGTAGACGCAGGAAGCGCGCGATGGACCGCCCGCGTGTTGCTCCCGTGAACGCCCGCCTCTGAAGTCAATATTTGTCTCTGTATGTTCACACAAACACTCTGCTGACGCCCAGAGCCCGGTGTTGGTTGGCTGTGTAGGATCGGTATGTCAGTGCGTCTGCTGATGGCAGGCGGGCGGCTGGCGCTGCTCCGTATGGCTACAGCTGCCCGGATTGCACTTCCTGGCGTTTTCTATGTCAAAGTCCCCTCTCCCTCTCGCTAACACATACTCACACAAACACAGGCATGCATGCTGGCTGCATCCTGCCCGCACGCTCCTCCTGATTGGTGCTCGCTCTGCGTTCTTCTTTTATTTATTAATTTTTTTCCGCCATCCCAGGAAGAGGATTTCTTCTGGCAGGAGGGCGCGGGAATGGCACTGGACAGGCAGCATGACCCAGGGTTCAGGTGGCAGCTGTGTTATGACTTCTCTGCCAGGTCGTGGCTGATGGTATGACCACCCTCTCTTTCTTTCTGCTCTCTTTACTCGCTTAGCACACTCTTTCCCACATTTTTCCCACTTCCTGAAACTCATATTACTCCAGGCTGCAATCACATCAGTTTATCTATCTATCTATCTATCTATCTATCTATCTATCTATCTATCTATCTATCTATCTATCTATCTATCTATCTATCTATCTGTCTATATGTCTGTCTGTTTAGATTTGTTGCTGCTTGCATTTTCTTTTCGTTAGTTTAAAGTTGCTGGTGAATAAGTTTGTTGTCTGTTGATTGCTATGCGCTCTGCTAGGTCTATATTTTTCTGATTTAGCAAGCATTTAAGTTCACTTTTTATACTACCGGTCATGTGAAATGACAATTTTCTTACAGCTTCCTTGCTTTGATCCTTTCGACAACATTATGTGGCCTTCATGGAGAGACAAAAATCAGATGCTATAAAATCGATTATTATTCATTTATAGTTAAAATATATAGTATTATTAAATTGCATTCGGTTAACTAATTTAGTTAAATTAAATTTAATTTCTTTGAGAAACGATCGTGTGATGGTGTATAAATTTAATTGGGACTAGTAAAAAACAATATCCTAATTAATAATGACATTTTCAGCTTCAAAACTCCATCTGTTTTTTTGGTTTTTTTTAATCAAAACATTGCAATATTGTTGGTTTGCCCACGTTGGATCTGAGAATATTTACATTTTTGTGCTACTTTCCCCTTTTCAATTAAGTCTAATTAATCATGGAAAGCGATGTAAAGCACAACCCCTAAACACAGAGGGTCCTCAGATGAGGGATTTCAGAGACTTCTGTATACAGAGCCTTATCGGGGGATCTGACACAGTTTAAACCTCAGGGGCCTTTCATAGAGACTGCCTGCTGTGCTGCTGCCTATGTAGGGCAGCGAGAACCAGGCGCCCCGTGCGTGTGTGTGTGGAATAAGACTGGTGGAGAGCTTAAGTCTTTGAGGAAAAACACAGAGCGCACTGGAGTTTAATGTTGAACGGTGGCAAAATCACAGAAGAAGGGGAGATTATAAAGAAAATGACTTTGTGTGAATTTGGAGTTTGGTTCCGGTTCCATTTGGAACCAAAAAAAAGGCTTTTGCAGCCTGATGTCGTAGAAGAACCTGTTTGAGTTCCACAGAACCTTTTATTCTCTAGTTTTACAGAACAGCATCCATGTATTGGTGCTTCAAAGAACCCAGAATTCAACAGACTGATCTGAAACATCAAAAACTTATTGAACCTCCAAAAACTTTATGGTCACATCGGGGATGTTTATATACAGTGTATATATGGGAGATGGACATGTTTCATTCATGTATTGAGTCTTTTACATTTAATGCTCAAGTGGAAAGAAGTTCAAGTTTTAAAAACGCGGCTGGCATCTTGCAAAACGCTTTCTGTGTGAATGGCCACCTAAACGTGGTTCTTCACCTCAAATTGCTAAATGACCACTGAGGAACGTTTATCAGTGGACTTTACCAAAACAATACTCAGGCTTAGTGATGAGCAAACCCCTAACCCTTTACGAAATATTCCTCAAAATCACGTGGAAAGGTTTGCTATCATCTTCCTTGAAGTCCAGACTTTTCTCTTTTTCCTTTCTTGACGTACACAAGACCAGTAGACATCCTCTGAATTATTACACTGCCTGAGATATATGGAGAAACATTGCCAAAACTGCACTACTTTTCCATTGTTTTTCTATCTCTATATGTGCTAGACGGATGTTGTTTGGACCTTGTGCTCATGTCTCGCGTCTTTCAAGGGTGTTTCCTCACACGACGCAGCTCACGCCTTTTTCCATTTCACCACTTGCTCCTCTGCGAAGATGGTCACCAAAAATGGTCACTTTAAGGTTTCAAAGAAGCATCGGAGAACTCTCATTAGTAGAGAATATGTCTGGTTAGTGGTCTGAACATTACTCCCATCGTGTGAAGAGGTTTGCTGTTATGTTTCTAAACGCCCAGACCTACAATTTTCACTTGCTGGATGATAAAACAGATGAAAAACTCCCGTAGATCTGCACTGAACAAGGGACTTGTCACTTCTAGAGACCAAAAGATCACGGTGGAGGTGTTTTTGGACCTAGCAACCGTGTATAAATACATCACCTTTCCATCTATAAAAGGCGTTTCTATTATAGATTTCCTAGTTTTTAATGCAAGAATGGATATTAACATATTCCACCGACTCCTGGCCGCTTCATCTTTCTCCAATCCTCCAGCGATCTCTTCCTCTCGCTCACTAGCACATCCCTGTCATCTGTTCAAATAATCCTGCTCCTCGTCCTAGTCCAACTTCCTCTCTTTTCCTTCTCGCCTCGCCTCTCTTCTTCATCCATCCAAGCGTTTGTCAATCCCTGGCTACAGATGTCCACACCTCTTCCTCTCGCCCGGTCCATATCTCTGTCTCTCTGTGCACAGATGCCCGCTTTGGCCTGCAACAGCTGTCCCGCCATGTGCTGCTACCAAGTGTTGATGCGCTGTTAGGAAAGGGGGGAGGGGGCTCATGAATATTCATGTTAATTTGGACCCATTCTACCAAACAGAGCCTGGCACTGCCAAGGAAGCCCCTCCCCTCGATGAGATGGTGGAAGAGAGGAACCGTGAGACTAGGCCAGACTCTGTGGCCTGATTCCACCAAATAAGGAGTTGTGAAAGACAGCCGACAGAAAAGCCAGAGAAAAGGGAAGACGATCCCAGAAAGTATCATCATTATCACACCGCCTGAGATATATGGAGGAACACTGCGAAAAAAAAAAAAAAATTCATTCATAAAGATGGATTTTATCTGACACAAACTGGCCAATCATTCGGACATTCACAAGTGAGCGAGCAGAATGAAGCAATGATTAGTTGAGACGTTCGCTTTTTTAAGAAATGCATGTTTTTTTGGAGCGCATTTTAATTGTCTTTATGGTTCTTTTGGAGGTTAAATGTGTTTTTGATGAATCATAGTATAGATACATATTGGCATACTGGTTTCTACACACACACACACACACACACACACAAATCCCTAAGAAGCAAACACAATGGGCCAATAATTAGTTGAGATGTTTGCCTTTGAGAAAAAATAAGTTTCTTTATTGGTTCTTTGGGACACGCTGAAATCGTCTTCATGGTTCTTTGGAGATTAAACATGTTTGCCATGATACATTTATAGGCTCTTCATAGTGACACATTGCTTTCTTCCCACAGAAAATAAAATACCCCTAATGAGAAACCATTTAATGTCTTTATTGTTTCTCCTAATTAGTGATGAGACTAAATTGTATTTATGGTTCCTTGGGGATTAAACATCTTTTTGATGCACTTATAGGTTATTCATATTCACATGTTCTTCACAGTAAAAAAAAAAGTCCCATCATTGGATGCGGGCAAAAAAATGACTCATAATCAGTTTAGTTATTTACTTTTAAAAACAGGTTTCTTCTGTGGTTCTTTCGGGAACACGTGGTCTTTATGTATGTTTGGAAATTAATTGTGTTTTTGGTTATACATTTATAGACTCTTTATATTCGTTTTTCCACACAGAAAAAAAATAATGAGATCTGATTAAAAAAACTGGCTCATTAGATGTTTTGGAGTTCATATTAACAACTCGGTAATCAAAATCGACCAATAATGTTTAGATGTTAAAAAAAACAAGTTTCTTAGTTGGTTCCAATAGAAATGCCTTCTTCTAGTCTTTAGAAATTAAACATATTTTTGATTATGCGTTCATAGGTACTACATATTTACATATCGGTTTCTTCGCACAGTCTCTAATACAATCTCGTGAACATCTGAATTGTTTCTCATAAACGGTTATGAAATAACACAGACTTTGCTGCAGTCTCCTTATTGTTCTCCTGAGGAAAAAATCATTCATTTTTTTAAATTGTGAATTCAATCATTTCTCAAAGAGCATACAGCACGCTCTTTTATAGCTCTATACTGTGATTAATTGGTCGAACTATGAAAGCTCAACCTGTGCTTCCAATTCTTGGAAGCATCTGTACTTTTTACATTGTACGCCTACACAAAGTCTTCTGTGCAGCGAGCAAAAGTCTTGAAGGATGGAGACTGTAAGATTAAAAAGGCTGGAGCAGGTTTTAGCATGGAGGAACTAAGCCGGGAAGGGAAGACAGATGAGGATTGAGGAAGAATTGGAGGGAAGGAGCAGAACGGTAGATGGGGCAGGAGAGGTGTATGGTGATAACAGATGAGAAAGGCTGGAGCTGGAGGAGGGGGTCAGTCTCTGGTGTGTGTGTCCTCTGCTCTCTTTCATGAAGAGCCAGGGAAGCAGATTATAGCAGGCCTCCTCTTTCAGTCTCTCCAGGGGAGGACAACCCCTCTCCCCCAGCAGCCACTGGCTTTAATGCTCTGCATCCCCCTGGACCAGCCTGGATCCAGACCAGATGCAGCACTACACACACACACACACACACACACACACTGGACATCCCAGCCAACCCATCTGATGGATTTGATCTTGACTTTTTTTTGACCCTGCTGCACTAATATGCATATCCAGGCCAATGCGTCGCATTTCGTCTTGTTTTTCGATTCGTTCTAATCTTGTTCTTTTTCATAAGCGTGTTTGGGGCGCGTAAGAAGTCAAATATTTAAAGTTCATTCAAAAAGCATACATCACTGATACAGACTTTTCTATTTATTTATAATTTTTTATAAGTATTGAACTTTAGATTTTGCCTTTTTTGCTTCGTGGACGATAAAGCGAATGACAACGAGAGGCACTCAAAGCGTATCTCCAAGATCAGATAATCACAGAGACATGAAGTGGGCTCTTTTGATTCGGGCCAGCGACCAACGACCCAGAACACCCTAGCAACTGCATAGTAACGACTTGGCAACCACCCACCGCACCCTAACGACATGATGGTGGGTTTTTGCATGAGCAAAAATATGTTTTGGAAAATGTAGTCTTTATTTATATACTGTACACCACCTAATATTTAGGGTAGATAAAATAAGTGCTCATCTATGCTGTGTAAAAAAACCCCAAAAAGAATTAATATTGTGAAAAAATATTACAATGTGAAATAACTTGAATATATTTTTCAGCATCATTACTCCAGTCTTCAGTGTCACACGATCCTTCAGAAATCATACTAATATGCTGATTTGCTGCTCAAGAAAAACTGTTATTATTATTTCTATTATTGGAAACAGCTGTAAAGTGTAATATATATTTTTCATTATTCTCTTCATCAATGAAGAGTTCAAACATAGTAAAGTTTGTAGGCTAAGCTAAAATTGGCTTGGAAAAAGCCTAGCCAGAAAGTTCTACGTGGTTGCTAGGGTACTTGGGGGTCATTGCCAATGTGTTGCTATGCGGGTCACTTGCTATGTGGTTGGTAAGGGACCCCAGTTGGTTGTTAAGGTGTTGCTAGGTGGCCGCTAGGGCACTTGTTATGGTGCTCGGGATGGTTGCTAACATGTTGCTATGCACTTTCTAAGGTACCTGGGGTGGTTGCTAGGGTGTAGTCTTTACTGTCACCTTCAATCAAATGAATGCATTCTTGCTAAACGATAGGAAACCCAAACTTTTTCTTGTTTATGTTTTAAATATTTATATAAACATGCATTATTTTGTCACCCCAGAACACAGTCTCCTGAAGGTAAGGTACACATGAGTCTCTCTCTCTCTCTCTCTCTCTCTCTCTCTCTCTCTCTCTCTCTCTCTCTCTCTCTCTCTCTCTCTCTCTCTCTCTCTCTCTCTCTCTCTCTCTCTCTCTCTCTTCTCTGTCTCTCTGTCTCTCTCTCTCTCTCTCTCTCTCTCTGTCTCTCTCTCTCTCTGTCTCTCTCTCTCTCTCTCTCTCTCTCTCTCTCTCTCTGTCTCTCTCTCTCTCTCTCCCTCTCTCTCTCTCTCTCTCTGTCTCTCTCTCTCTCTCTCTCTCTCTCTCTCTCTCTCTCTCTCTCTCTCTCTCTCTCTCTCTCTCTCTCTCTCTCTCTCTCTCTCTCTCTCTCTCTCTCTCTCTCTCTCTCTCTCTCTCTCTCTCTCTCTCTCTCTCTCTCTCTCTCTCTCTCTCTCTCTCTCTCTCTCTCTCTCTCTCTCTCTCTCTCTCTCTCTCTCTCTCTCTCTCTCTCTCTCTCTCTCTCTCTCTCTCTCTCTCTCTCTCTCTCTCTCTCTCTCTCTCTGTCTCTCTCTCTCTCTCTCTCTCTGTCTCTCTCTCTCTCTCTCTCTCTCTGTCTCTCTCTCTCTCTCTCTCTCTCTCTCTCTCTCTCTCTGTCTCTCTCTCTCTCTGTCTCTCTCTCTCTCTGTCTCTCTCTCTCTCTCTCTCTCTCTCTCTCTCTCTCTCTCTCTCTCTCTCTCTCTCTCTCTCTCTCTCTCTCTCTCTCTCTCTCTCTCTCTCTCTCTCTCTCTCTCTCTCTCTCTCTCTCTCTCTCTCTCTCTCTCTCTGTCTCTCTCTCTCTCTCTCTCTCTCTCTCTCTCTCTCTCTCTCTCTCGTAATCAGAGGCGTAAAGCCCTCTTGCCGGTGTAAGATAAGCGGGGGGCTCGCAGGCTTTTCCTCCAGAGACTTGCTCTCCTGCAGCAATGCTGTGCACCAACCTGATAAGGTGAGAGAGCTGCGTCCTGCTCCAATCCCGATGGAGCCTCTCTGCCGCTGACCAATCCCAGCGCAGCTTCCCGTTGTTTAAATCATCGCTGAGTACACTTGGTCTACCCGACTTGCTCGGGTCAGGCCGAGGGGCTTCTGTCTTTCTCACAGCATTGTGATTTTTCCATCCCTCTTCTGTGATGCATTAGACGCACCCAGCATGCGGTTTAGGTCATGCTACGGTGGACCGCGGCATTGCAGACCAACGTTGAAAAGCTCACTTTAGACTTTATTGAAATAAACCGACGAAACCTTTATTAAAGTAACTTTGATATATTGTAACGCTTTTCCTGTAATGGTCAGATAGTTTGATCTCGCCACGTCTTATCGGCCTCGTTCCACTTTTCAAAACGCTTTCAAAGCCTTGTCAGCCTTTGCCAGATTAAGCGCGTGCTCTTCAGGGGACGGCAACATACACCTTTAAGATGAAGGGCACTTTGAACATTTAAATTAGGTAGCGTTCCCTGGGATTCTTACCCCCGAGCCCACAAAGGTTAGCACGCTTTGCTTTGAAGGTAAAACATTTTGGCGGTTTTTTTCTGCACCGCAGGCTCTTCGTGTGACGGTGAAGCGCGTGTCAGTCGTCTTCAGTTCTATAAAAATGATTTGATTTGATTTCAAAATGAGTAGACTTGTTAATCAAATTCTGCAATTGAATTTAAACTACTAGAAAAAATGTGGAAATTTTGAGAATTTGGCCTTACAAGCATAGGTTTCTTGGGTTATATTACTTATATTGGATATGCATTCAATTTATTTAATTTTACAGTTACCTCATATTTATTACACTTTATTACACGATAATTAATAAAGTTATTCTTACGTTTTCAGTCAGTCTGTAAATGTTGGCTGCAGGCTTTATTTTATATAATTAAACATTATTTTAATGTTTAATTTAACGTTAGTTTATTGTTGGATTGTTTTGGCGGGTGTATGTAAGTCTTGTTTGGTTTGGTATTTTAATAGAATTATTAAAATGATTAAATTTTCAATGAAAAATACATTTCACACTACTGCATTTAATTTCACAATATACATATTATATTACATGATCAGTTTTAAGCATCATATATCCCCGTAGCGATCGTAAATTAATGCATGCGCCATTTTAATATATTTAATTTCATTAGTGTGTCTTGTCTGGATTTCTCTCTTACAGATAATTATTTGCAATGGAATTTAAATTCAGTTATTCACCCGACTATTAAAACGGATTGTCAAAGCAAAAACGAAGCTTGAGAAAATGCATAGATCGCAATTAAGCGTGTTTCATTATCTTAAACATATTACGCTGTCCATTTTTATATCGGGCTATATTATAATGAGTCGTGAATTATGTTCACAAAACATTCAAACCACGAGTTTCAGCCCACTTTTAGGTGTTTGCCGGATGTTTCGAGCGATCGATTCTTTATGAAATCCGATCTTTGGGCCGGATTTCTCCTTCGGTGGAAGCATTTAGGGTTTCACTGCCTGTAAGGTGAAAAAACATGACTATACGCTTGGTCTGTGCTGCACACAGTGCTCCGTGAAAAGTAATATTTGTACACGCGGAGGCATATTCATAGCTTTAGGTTGAGGGACGTGTGATTATAGCTGTGCGATACCTCAATCGTCGGCCCGGTTCACCCGCCAAGGTCAGCATTCCTGGCCCCGCCGTTGCTTAGCTGAATCTGAGCTTCATGGCCGTCTTTTCAGCTCCGAGTAGCCCCGCTAAATTAAAGACAGGCAGTCAGAAATTAAAGCCAAGCCGGGGGAACAGACAGCAGAGCCTTAATTTAATCTGCACCGCGTGAAATAAATGACCCTCCTGTTTGAAGCGATTCGGGGGAAGAGACTTTATCTAGCACTTAAAGAAAGAGAGGAAACGGAAGGAAAGCCGTGTCTTTTGTTCGCGTGTTTCATCTGAAATCACGCATATAGATATTAAAAAATACACCAGGGTCACGTAACAGGCGCTTGAGATGGATTCAGCCCCGGTTTCGTGACGTTTCTTCATTCAGCCCTAAATGTGTTCAACTCCGGCCTGCTTTGAGGAAACCGTACGCCAACATTGTGTTTCGCTAAAAAAAAAAGCATTAATGATAAATATACGAAAAACAGATATTTATAAATCATTACTACGGCTGCAAGGGGTTTTAGTTTTGGCCTTTAGGTGTAGATTTCACACGGGTTAAATATTGTTAGACTATTTGGGCGTGCTAAACTTTTTCAGCTCTTTTTTTTTTTTTTTTTTCGAACACCAAAATGGTGCAACAAATCATACATTCAACAACATTTTAAATTCGAATGCAATCTTTGTGGCTTAAATGTGCTGTGTTTTAATAAAGGTTGGCTGTCTATGCACTGGTTGCCTGCTAAGTTGCAATGAAACGCCTTTTCTTTCCTCTCTTTCCTCTCGTTTAAAATCAATAGTACGCCCTTTATAATGCCAGTATATATTTGCGAGTGGTTGTGTTTTGTGTCTCAGTAGAAGCTGCACCTGCACGTCCTCGGTGCCTTCTCGATTAGTTGTGATCTTCCCGTTCAAAAACGCTTGGGAAAATGTGACAGCATCGATAGCGGATGATTCAGCCCGCGCGCGCCGTCCCGCCGTTTCCCCGCGCTTTATTTAACCGCAGTCATCCGCATTCTAGTGTTTAGAATTATCTGAAGAAATAATTCCAAAGCAAACTGTCCACGCGCTGTTCCCACGTTCCCATTCATTTTCGGGCAGTTTAATATCTACCTTTTTTTTATTATTACGTCCCTAATAATTGACTTTTTAATAGTTTCCTTTTATTTTTATGTGTTTTATTTCTACACATCCCAGTGTGTGTGTTTTTTTCCTCCAGTGGTCAATGATGCTGTTCGTTAAGTTAAATAATAAAATCGTGATGCAAATAATTGCATCGTTTGATATAATTTCGTTTAAAGTGAATTGGTAACACATTTGTTGATTTTTCCCTCTTCTCCCGAGATATGATTTAGGGCAGTAATATTTAATAAATGACATGCAAAACATTGAACATCTTAAAGCCATAGTTTATTTTTAATCAATTAAATATACAAATGCATTAAATTAAAAAAAGCAATAATTGCTCATAATGCACGGAGTGATTCGTCATACAGAGGTTTAATTTAATATTATTACGTTTTAATATTATTTTAAACGGATAATTATACATGAACGTTGTTTGCAATTCATAAATATATTATTAGTATGTTATGCTATATGTTTCATGCGTAAATATTGGTAGTGTTGTCATTCATTCATGTTATTTATATTTAGAAATATTGTGAACTGTAAATACTGTTGAACATTTAAAAAAAAAAATGTTGTTTAAAAGCTGAGGTTCAGGAAGCATTTGTGGATCTGATTGCTTTTTCATTTTTAATGCACCAACGAATATTAGTAAAAAAAAAAGTAAGTATTGATTACTTTTATTGGCTTAATGGAAATTATGCCATGGCACGTTTCCAGAAATGTAATAAAAAATGCCAAATAATAAAAAAAAGTAAATGTAAATCGAAAATTATTAAATGAACAAGCAGAGCTGTGGTGATCAGATATTGTTTTATGTATTCAGTTTCTCGTGTTTAATGAAAAATAACCACCGCCTTTTTTCATATGCATGCTTTTCACAAATCACAAAGTGAAGAGAAGTTCGTTTTATTACTTATTTTATGTGCTTTTTTGTTCAATCCCTCATCAGTTATGATTCAAATAATCAGTGATGGGCCTATTTTGAGATGGAAAGAAGTGCCACCACGTGCATTAAGTGACGCAAAGAGATGAAATCGCGATATTAAACAAAAACAGGAAAAATATCTACTACCCATAAAAGCACGATTACAAATGCGTATTTAACGCATAACGATTTGCGTCCATTTTTAGGGTACGTGTGCCTGGATGAATCATTTTATAATAATTTTGAGCGTCCTTTGGCTGTGTTATTTTGTCAAAAGGAGAGGAGAGCGCGTGATAAAGCGGCCGGCAGGTGCGTCCCCGCGCGCGTCAGGGCTCCGCTGAAGGTCACCGCGCGTCTCTTCCAGGTCGTCTGGAGCGCTTTCTTCTGTTTCACGGCCCAGGTACGTCGAATTAATTAAAAAACAGGCGTAATTAAGGCGGAATCCCCTCGAATGCGACGACCTTTGCGCGTTTACCTTGAAACGCATCTGGTACGCGTTGAATTAATTAAAACCGAGACGACACACAAAAAAAAGAGCCCGACTGCGTTTTACAAATCACCGTTAACCCTAACAACTCGGGGATTTTTTTTTCCCACGGTGAAAGAGTTTAAATTGGACGTCATTTACCTCACATCAAAATGAATTCGCCCCGTTGCTCATCTAAAACATCGCTTGAGGGTTTACGCGTCGTTTATTTAAATGCATATTTGCGCGTCGTTTGTTTAGATGCACATTTATTCAAACGCTCCGCAGAAGTGATCGGTGACCACTACACCTGTTCACTTTTTTTCCCCCTGAACGCTTTCACGCCGGTGCCCGGTTAGGGTTTGGGTTTTTACGCGCGCGCTCACTTAATAACGCGACATATCTCGATTTTGTGCGTCGGACGTTTACGTAGACGTCACTTAACATTGTGTCTGCAAACAAAAACTCACACACTTCATACATCTCTCTCCTCTCTCTCTCTCTCTCTCTCTCTCTCTCTCTCTCTCTCTCTCTTTCTCTTTCTCTCTCCGGTGAACGGTATAATCCCCTGCCGTCCCTGCTTCACTCCAAGCCCGTATTTAATTCCCTTAAACCCCCAGCTGCCGTTCTGGTTCCTCTGTGAACACGACAGACTGTGAAGCGCTCCCGGTTATTAATAATTCACCAGCCACTGCGCGAATCCATCCACAGATCAACCCGACCGTTCTGCACGGGCCACGCAAGCCTAGCGCGTTTATTTTGGCAGCCGCTCTCGCGCGGGCTGCTCAACGCACGCGAATCGGTTGTTCGAAACGTTAGCGCGCCGCCGTTATTCGTTTCGGCGACGTAAAAAAAAAAAAAGTCTGTTTTGCTCGCACGCGCCGCTCACGGTTCCGCAACATCCACTTTGCGCGAAATGACGTCCTCTCCGTAATAATTGATCGAGTAATCCGCGCGCCGAGGAGGAGGAGGAGGTCATGGAGATCACCCTGAGGAGGTCTCCAGTGGGATGGATGGAGATCGAGCACCGATTCGCCCAGAGTCCGTGAGCTGAAGCTGCGCAGGCGGAAAGTTGCTGTCGCGCGGCGCGGTCGACTCGAGCCACCGGAGAGACGCTGGAACCGGGAGGGATTCGTACCGGAGAGTTTCGGTGAACGGAGAGAACGCTCGTGCTCGATCTTCTCCGGTTTCGAACGAAGGCGAAGTTTGTTTGTTTTTGGTTTTGTTCGTGCCGAAAAGATCCCCGCGAAAGTTTCCGCGCGTAAAAGTTGGCCGTTTTCCCCGATCCACGGGCCCGTCCCGCAACCCGTTCTGTTGTTCTGCTTCCGGTATCAACGGAGAAAACCGACTCGTTTGCTTTTGCTCTCCCACCACGCTGCTTTTTTTTTTTTTTTTTTCGGGGTAAAGTTTTTTTTTTTCTAAAGGAGTAAAATGGGTCTTTGAGACTGTTGGCAATATTCCCCGCTCCGCAATGGTACGTGCTGTGTAAATCAACTTTGCTCTTATTATTTCTGTTTTAAAATGTTGGTAAACACGGAGAGAGGGGTCTAGATTGACGGTCTGCCGGGCGGTGCACTGCTTCCAGAATCGTTTTGGGCTGTTTTAGCCTTGCGCAAAAGCTCTGGATGCAAAACGGCATGCTCTCCGGTTCTGATTCGGGCTCGATGCGCGCCAGGCGACTCTGTGTGTGTGTGTGTGTGTGTGTGTGTGTGTGTGTGTGTGTGTGTGTGTGTGACTGTATAACGCTTAAAGTTGTTCGTGTGGATTCGGAGAGTTTGTTGGAGCCTGTGCTGGATGTTCGTTGCGTAATGGCAGCGTATTTACGGTGCAGCTAATGTATAACTCGATAATATACGGTATACTCGTCTAAAATGAATGCAGCAGACGTGCGTTATCATAACGCGCAGTTTAACTTTGACCCTGTTGCACCCAAACTTTCAAAACAAGCGCTCTGGATACACCCTATTGTGACTGGGGGGATAATGAAGTGTTGTGTAGAATAATAACCCTTCGGTTTACGCGCTTTTCAGAGTTATTGGGATTACAGGCGACACATGCACATGTTACATGCCATTACTGAAATTGTTCCACTGCGCGAGCCTGTCACACAGAACGACAGTCGCCGCCCACATGTCGTCTGTCAAAGAGAACAAAAGCTCCGAGGGGTTAAATATAGAACAATGGTGCTGGATGCAACTTATTTCGTGGCCACGCTAACTTTCTTACCGCAGAGCCGCTGCGCGTGAACACACCGCAATGCAAAGCGTATTGATTTGCAATCGATTATTTGCATCGTTTATTTGGCTTGCACGTTGTTTCTTTTTAAACATTTTAAATGAGGATAGTAAAAAAAAATTGTGATTTCTATATTGTCTAGGCCCGCAAGTCAGTGATGTTTAGCCGATATCCACTGGCTGATTAACAAGGCTAGTGCCTTGCGCGTCTATAAAATAATCTGTTTGAAAGATTCCGTGAAAGCGATACGTTTTTTGTTATATTTAAAGGTGTTTGTTAATGTATTGATAAACGCAATAGAATGCACGTGCACTTTCAAGTTATCAATATCGGCATGCCATGCAGAATAGTGAATTATGAATTAACATACATCTAAAAAAACATAGTTTTTAATGGTACAATCAAAAGTACAAGTATTTAGAGACTGTTTATTTCTTTTAATCCTCATGTTGTGTTCATTAAAGCTTATATATATATATATATATATATATATATATATATATATATATATATATATATATATATATATATATATTTATTTTGGGTATTTTTACATCACCTTCTTACACGTGTTTGTCTCAGCCTATATAAAAATGCATGTAAATCTTACATTATGCTATATTACAAAATACTGGAATGATCTGTTTGTGCGTGTGCTTCATCGTAGGCCTCAGTGATCCGTTTTTAAGTGAACATTTTTTAAAATGATCCACGACTTATGCTTTTTTCACTTAAAAAAACGGTGCGCGTGAGCTCGGATCGGCGCGGCCTATGAGCAATCGGTTCCAAAAAGAAATGCAAAACGTGTGCCGACTGAAGGAAAACAAGCTAAGATTTGTCGATAACACCGCACAATAATAGATTTAAAAGTATCACATTTGACTGGGAGCACCTGAAAGAAAAACGTAAAGGGTTAAATAATATGCTGTATGAAGGCGGATATGTGTAAAATGCACAGGCAAGCCGTTTCTGTGGATTTTATGCGTTCGCGCAGGACCGCGCCGAGGAAATCTGCATGCCAGATTCAACAGCTTTTTGCAGTATATGTCAATATCATGCATCTATCATGCAAAAAACGAAAAAGAAAAAACACGGCGGAACTTGCATCTGAATACCACACCGGCCGAGTTTTGGGATCTTCGTGCGAGAACATCTGCTCAGAGTTAGCTCGGCTTTAACCTCAGATAGCTTGATTTTTACTTCTCACCAGACAGGCCACAATAAGCCGATCTGAGGAGACATCAAGCTATTGGCAGTCAACTAAAGCGCATTACCCAGGTGTCCTCATTTCGGAGTCTAAATGTTAGGCTAATTTATGCATCGGCCTTCTTTATTTTCAACCCGCTGCACACATAGTTTTCGCCTCTCCTCCACTTTCGACTAGCTTCAGATTGTATTTGATTGCACGGCTATACAATATAGGCTCGTACTTGTTGATGATTTCCAGATGGGCCTGAATATCAGCACATTAATGTGGATAATTATTTGTTTACCCGCTCTCTTAAATGGCACGGACCCAAATAGGCCACTGCAGAAAGAACCGAGGGAATCTATTCAAAGCTGACTCCGCATGGGATTAACGTCTTCTCTTAAAAAAAACGAATTTAATTAAGCTTCCAAACAACAATCAAAGATAGGAAGCGAGATAGTTAGAAGAGAGTTGACAGCTAGACGCTTGAAGAGGGATGCATCTGGAAGGAAAACGAAGAAAAGTTCTACTGTAGCGAACAATGCGTGCTATAGTTTGTTTACCGTGATTTGACTGCAATCTTGGACAGAGATGCAGAGTTTATGTCAAAATCCTTTATCGTGCAGTCAGCGGTTAGCGAGGACGGTTAGTTTAGCGATTGCTGTACGTGCATTTTAGCATGTTAGGCGTCATTTGAAAAGCACGCGTGCAATGTGTTAGCGCCCCCTGTGTTGGAGGGATGCTAGGTCCCCTGTCAACTGGACTCGATCTTGTGACCAATCAACATTAAGACCAACTCATTTGACACAGATGTCCCTGAGTAACTGGCTGTTGGTTTTAGCTTTTTATTATTATGTTGCCATGCTAACGAAACTCTGGTTATCGGCACGTGGTCCATTGCATCAGTTCACTGGCGTAACTGCATGTGAGCTGCTATAGCCCAGAATTAGTCTGAGCTTATAGCGTTTTCATCAAATATCGTATTCAAATTCGACTTCGAAATGCACCCTGGCAAAAATCTGTTTAGCTTCCAGCTGTTCTTCCAGTTGCATGCATATAGCAAAGATAAAAACGAAGTCAAATTTAGCAACCAAGTCGCCATTAGATTGGATCAATCCGATAACTAATAACTAAAAAGTTATTAAAAGTGCATGCTCAGGTCGTTTCGTATGTTTTTGATGTTCATTTGTTCGGGATTCACTAAAAATAACCAGCACGTAAGCAACCTGATTCGCAGAAAACTAGCTCTCATGAGTCGTTTGTTAGGGAATCCATTTGAGTCAATTGCAGGGAGTCAGACTACTAATCGCTTTTATGTTTCAAGAATCGGCTTATAAGAACCATTTCTGTGCGATTCGGCTTTAAAGGACCAGCTCATAGGAGTTTGAGAATCAGGTTACACTGGTCGTGCATTTTGATTCGCGAAAAGAACCGAGCGCATTTAAGTTTGACAATCGCTACATTGGTCGCATTTTATCATTTTGATTCGCTAAAAGAAAAAGAACCGCTCACGTGATTCATTTATACACTATTCGCTTGTATGTTTTTTGATTCAATAAAAAAAACTGATTCATTTGTTCAGGAATCAGACTACACTGGATGGGTTTTTGATTCATTAAAAAGATCCAGATTGCATGAATAATTTGACGATGAATCAGACTACACTGACCGCGCTGTATTTGATAGAAAAAGCATGAAAAACCGGCAAAACCGGCACATGTTCGTGAATCAGATTCCACTGGTTGCATTGAAAGCTGTATTTTTTCTCTTTTGCGTGCATGTAAAAGCACCAGAAAGAAATAGCACGCGACCTGTTCGTTTCATTGCTTCACTTAAAAAACGGATAACAAACTCACTCGTGGCCCTAATTCAGCAACAAGGGAACCGCTGCACTGATTCAAAACCATTGCAGGCTTTTAAATGATCGTCTACGGAGAAACATGCTTTTTTTTGTGTTCGGATTGCGTAGTTGTGACATCTTTAACCTCTAACAATAAGCGTTAAACGTACTGCGTAATGGCCGCGGACGATCCCTGGGAACACCATAGCAACACCCTGGCAACCACACACAGCGCTGTGCCGAAGTGCATCGTCTTCAGACGACGACAAATTGAATCAAATTATTTTTAATGTCGCTCCCTCGCCTTTATTTTTTCCCCGCTGTCTCTAACAAGCCGTTTAATTAAAAAACTTGAACTATTTTATATTTTTGTATTTAATGCAGTAAAATAATGATTCATCCTGTATAACAGCCCGTAATCAGACACGACTCTGGCTTGCGGTTCCTGTGCTGACAGAATCAATGTTTAGTGCCCAAACAGCTCTGAAAACAAACAATAAGCAATCTGACAGCCCAACCTCCTCCCCGGCTTCATTATTACTCCTGTTCTGCGCTCGTTTCTCTCTCCTCCGCTCCTCTAGAGATGGAGGTATGAAATATCACGTTTTTCCAGCATTTCTCCCTGAAGTGGCCCTGGCAAGCGTTCACACGGCATACATTTCGGCTTTCATATATTTCCCCCCCCTCGCTGCTTTTAAAAAACAAATCCCCCTCCCTCCCTCGCTCGGCTTTGATGTGTCTGCCGTGTTACCTGGGTTTGTAGAGCGTTAACAGTTATGTAGAAGTTCTGTCGACTGTCAGTTTCTCTTATCTGCGGATGTGAAGAGGGCTATCGTGAAGAGAGTTTTAATTTGGGTTGTTGGGAAGTTATAGTGCGGGCGCCAAAACTTACCGAAACAGAGAGGAAAATATGAAATGATATTTATGCGTAGAAAATTGGGATTGCATTCAGAAGCATGAGAAATTCCCAACGTTTTTAGTCATCGTTTTTTTTTTTTTTTTTTTTTAGCCAATCAGAACGCACTAACAGAACGACCAGCCAATCAGAACGCACTATCAGAACGACCAGCCAATCAGAACGCACTATCCGCTTCTGACGCGTTTTGATTGGCTTGTTCGTTTTTGGTGGGTGTGGCTGACGTTCATGCACAGTTATACATATTTTTTGTTTTCGCATTGTCACGTTATTCTCAGGACGGTTACATTTCTACATAAATTCACAATGATTCTTATTAAATATCATTACTAACGTATCTGTCTGACTTCCTTGTCCGAGTCTGTCTGTCATCTATGAAACAGATACACGTGTATTAATGCAACGTCACATAAAGTGAGTACGGCAAAATGGACATGGATAGCAGCTCAGATAGGTTTTTGATGAGAAATATGCATTAATATTGAGATATTTGACATTTTTTTTTAACTATTGGAAAATCTAACCACATTTGGAGACGCTTGAGACCTCTTGGGAAACTCTAGGGGAGAGACTTGTGCCTTTATCTCAGGAGAAACATCTGAGAAACAGGAAGCTTCACTGTTTTTCATTTACAGTAAATTCATTGCTGCATAAGCAGAAACAATTTAAGGGTTATTCCACCCCAAAAAATGAAAATTCCCTCATTATTTACTTTATACAAGTTGTTGCAAACGCGTATGCGTTCATTTCCTCCGTTGAACACAAAAAGAAGATATTTTGAAGAACACGGGTAGCCGCCGACTTCCGTAGTCTGGAAAAAATACTACGGATGGCAATGTCTACCATAAAGTGACAACAATCCCGTTACGATTTTGAAACCACTCGCACTTTCTCATGTAAATGTAAAAAAAATTGTCCATTCAGCCCTTTGAGTTTCTGTTTTTATACGTTTTGAAAGTAACAACCAGCTCAACCACAATTATAGTACTCATTATAGTTCGCATAGTGCCTTTTTTTTGTCTTTTTCTTTCCTACCATGATTCTTAAACAAACACGCCCGTATCGCTCGCATACATCACACTTTTACTGCGATTGCCACGCGATTCACGTTTCACATCATGCATTGCTACCTATAATCTTCATAGCGGGGCAGTTTTGGGATCCCCTGTGAGCAGGCGTGAAATGTAACAGGCCCATCATTCCCCATCAGCGGACATTTTGAATATGGCTGCGTGTCGTACGCCTCCGAATATGTTTGTGTTGATACTCAAGAGTTAATTATGAAGGGCCTAGGGAGCGGTTTCGCTCAGGGCTGGCCATATGGATCGGGCATATGCTGCGTATATATAGAAAAGGGTGGCATGTTTAATTGATACAGTACCACGCTCCATAAACATCCACAGCGAGGGAGAAGGGGGACAGATCTACAGGGAACTACATCAAACAATCAGTGTAGACTTAGACAAACCATGACACTTTAAAGTGTGAAGGCAAACCGAGCGGAAAAGAGGGGCTCATCTGTCACTTTGACCTGCCCCTGTTTCTCTGTCCATCGCTTCTGTGTTCAGATATATATATATATATATATATATATATATATATGTGATCCTTTTGAGGACAGACAACACAAATAAATGAAACGTTGTTCATACTTGTGTTCAGTGATTTGAGCAGACCTAAAGATCAAAGCATGGAAGATCGAAAATACTTCCACTGTCTTAAACATGCCTTTAATTTGACTTTACTTAAAATAAATGGACCTTAATCTGCAATGTTCGGTCCGATTGGTCTCATTTTCGTTTCACCGTGTCTCTAATGCCTGATTAAGCAGCGTTTAGGAGTGCTTCGTGTGCAGCGTTGCCGTGGAAACAGCTGCATTAAAGCCCCAAAAGCGGCACCTAGCGGTGAAGAATGAATCTGCATTTTCATTCAGACCGACCCTTCACGTTTTTGGTTTCAAAATCAACTCATTTCATTGAATTAACTCTTTAAAAAAAAGAGGCTTTAACTTGACGCAGGTTTAAAACTCTGCGGGATGCTTTCGTTCACTCACAGCTGTTTCACCGCATGAAAGCCAATTTTCAAAACGCCACAATAGGGGCATTTTAAAGGAGTAAAATTCATCCATAAATGTTTTCATCCAGTTTTCCTGTGTAAACGTCTTCTGCTGAATACAAACGAACAATTACTGGTAACCGAATAGTTGACTGTATCCATTAGCTTCCGTAGTATTTTTTTCCATGAACTGTTTGGTTACCATCATATCATCTTTTGCCTTTAACCGCAAAAAAAAAAATGGTCAGAATTGCCATTATTGGGTGAACTATCCCTTTAACGTCGATCTTTCCATTTCCACTAGAGTTCGTGGAAGGGGTGCCCTTAAATATTTCAAAGGTTCTTCAATGTTCTTTAAAAACTGGTTCTTGTATGGCATCGCTGTGAAAACCCACATTTGAGACTTTTATTTTTAAGAGTGCAAGCAGTTGGATGGGATGAGTTGTCGTTCTACAGTTTGTTTAGTTAAGCGCTTTGACTTATGGATGTGTTGTGAGAGGAGAGAGCTAGAGCGTATGCAGCCCTTCATTGCTGTGGATATGAATAGCTGGTGTTGCAGCCACATTTTGGTTAGCCAGTGTCTGGGATCTATTATAGTATCGTGTGTGTGTGTGCGTGTGCGCGCATACACATCTATGCGTCTGTTATTTTAGTGCTGCATGTATTTTTATAGGAGTGCGTTTTAGAGACAGGTTTAATCCAGGGAATGTGCGCAGCAGAGTTTGCTCCAATCTCGACTGCATTAAAATACAGTATATATCTTTTTCTTAAGGACAACGGGATTTCTCCTCATCTGGGAGTTTCTGCAGAGGTCGTGGGAAGTCTCATTTGATAAAATATTTCAGATTTCTTTTTTTAATCTCAAAAGTTTTTGAGGAAATGAAATGTGTGTGTGTGTGTGTATATATTGCATACATTCTGATTCATATATAATACATTAGTGTATTATTAGTTATTAGTGTTGTCAAGCAATTTACATCCAAAATAAAACTTCTTTACGTGTCGCGTGTGCACTGTGAAAATTTATTATCTGTATATAAATACACATGCATGTATATATTTAGGAAAAAAAAAAAAAATAAAATAAATAAAATAAAAAAAAAAAAAAAAAAATATATATATATATATATATATATATATATATATATATATATATATATATATATATATATATATATATATAGTTTATTTTTATTTTTATTTTATTATTATTAAATATTTATATATATATTGCATGTGGGTATATTTATATATACATAATAAATATACATAGTACATATACACATGTATTATGTAAACAAAAACATTTATTTTGGGTGTGATTAATTGCAATTAGGCCTAATCAATTGGCAGCACCAAATATTATATATTCATATTATAATACATTTTATTTGTATTATTTATTTCATCTTAAATATACTATATATTTTTAGACTGAAGCATTCACTTTTTCCTAGCAAAAATATTTGTAAAAATAAAAATAAATTAAAAATTTAAATAATTAATTAAAGATTTAAATATATAGCAGTGTATATAAATAATAAATAAATAAAAACTAAATGAATAAATATAGTAGTGTATATATATATAGCACTTTTCAGATTCTGAGCTTTTGATCTGAGCTGCTATCATCATCATCTGTATTTCAGTGCAAGTCACATGTGTGTCTATTTCTAAATGAATTTTTGGAGAAGCATCCTGCATAAGACAGTCCCGATACTCGACGTAGAAATGACCATGACCTCCATTTAGTCTCATCACGATCAGCTCGTGAGCAGCAGATCTTTCAGTCTGGGTCTTTTCATACCAGTTAATCACGTTACCGAAAATCAACTGGTACAGACCTCTTGCCCCATAATGCCGCTGTGTGAGCAGACATTGCTTTTGCCCCCGGCTTTACTGTGTGATTTAACATCGTCCTGCCGATGGATAAACTGGAACGAGGTCTCATTCAGCTCCGCACACCCAGTCAGAGCAGCTCCCAGCATACAAATGAACTGGGATGAATGAGAGAGAGAAAAACACTAACCACCTCGGCGGTCGTGTCGGGAGAAAGAGTCGCTGTGTGAGGGGTTTGTGCTGAATAAGTCACGGATATACTGGGAAGTCAGGAGGTACGAACGGGAACCAGTTCGAAGAGTGCGCCGCATGCAGAGCGGCATTGAGTTTAAGATGAAGCCCCAGCGCAAAGTTTGGACAACATCTGATCTGACTTGACTCTTTCTGTCTGCCCGGGCAAAATTCACAGCCGTGATGGTTGCTAAGGTGTTCGACGTAGTTGTTAAGCTGTTTCAGTTTTACTGGATTAAGCCAAAATGAGTGTCTGTGATGTCCTGGTCTATATTTGTTGAAATATTTAAGTGTATTTATATATAAAATAATCGTAAATAGACCATATAAATATATAAAATAGGTGCAGCATGAGTTGCATTTGTAATAAAACCAGCTCTAATCATACATGTGATATTTGTACATTACATTTAAATGAAATATATGAATAATTGGTAGTTATATGTAAATGTAGTATATAATAGTATTAATTTATATATAATTATATATATATATATATATATATATATATATATATATATATATATATATATATAAAAAGTTTATATAGTGTTTAAAAACATTATTATATATAACTTTATTATATATAAAAATCTATAACATTAATATAATAAAATAATTGTAAAACCTAATTAACAAGTGTAAAAATAAAACATAATAAATATAAAAATAATACTAATAAAATGTATAATATATATATATATATATATATATATATATATATATATATATATATATATATATATTTAAAATAAGAAATTAATAATTCTGTTGATGTAGGCTACTTTAACATGCATAAATGTGTTTTTAAAAATAAATATTTAATTTTACATATAGATTTTGTATACATTCATTAAATCTGTTAAAAACATCAAAAAGGTAAAAGTATATTTGAAATATTTGTGTCTCTCTCTGTGTGTGTGTGTGTGTGTGTGTGTTTTATTCATTCACTCTCTTGTTAGTGTCCAAAAATCCTAAAGAAGCAGAAAAAGGCTTTTATTTTGTCAGGTTTTAAAATCTGCGCAACAAGGCCTCATATCAATGTCTTTTAAAATCTAAGGTTGAGTTTTACGAACCCAGAAACTCAAACACTACAGTATGATCACGTGATTTTAAACCTCCAAACAACGAGTGACTCTACTAGAATAGCTGCCAGTATGTGTGTATATATATATATATATATATATATATATATATGATGATTGTAATTCTGATGACTGTCATTGATTATATGTTTCAGGCCACGAACCGTTTCTGGTGAATGAAGACCCGTCCAGAGGTCCAGGGATACCAGAGTGCTTCAGTAGTGTCGGATTCTACAGGGTACGTCCGCTTATTGCTCCTTTACTGCTTCAGCATTGTTATCGATGTTACAGAGTCATAGAATCACCGTAACCACGATTATTATTTCCACATGCACACATGCGCACGCAGCGAAACACTGAGCCTCGTAACTCCACCGGAGCCTGTTTTCTTGTGGGAAATGAAAATTATATCGTGCACACTTCTATAAAACGAGAAGTACACACGAGCGCAGGACGGCGAAGGGAAAAAAAAAAAGACAGAAAGAAGTGCAGCTTTTAAAATTCCACCCAGCGAGCGCGCTGGATTTACAGCGATGGGAGTGAAATAAAACGGTCATAAAAACAGAAGGGCGGGACGGAGAGACGGAGAGATGGGAAGGGGAGTCTGCGGATGACTGAAAATGAGACCGTTAATGAGCTGGGAGCCTCGTTTCCAGCCGGTGGCTTTTGCCAACGTTTCGAGGAGAGAGAAAGAAAAAAAAAAACGAAATCTGGGTTGCTCCGGCGTCTCGGGGAGAAATGGAGGGAAAATGATGAAACGCGATTGGCCCGGGAGTGCAGAAGGGGCCGAGGTGTAAAATATAGCCGCTCTGGATATCAGGAATGTGTCAGACGATATCGTCCGTCCAGTTCGCTTAGAGGAAAAGGAGGGCCCGGCTCTGTTTTTATAGCTGCGTGCTTTTCTATTTTTATTTTGTGGAGAAGCCGACAGCGGTTCATTAAAAGTTGCGTCACGATGTCTTAGCAGTTAACGAATAAGTCTTTTTGGTTTTGAAGCTCGCGTGGAGTCAGTGCCGGGTCTTGAACCCAAATGTGACAGCTGAGAAAAAAAAAAATACAATGCTAATATTAAATAAAACTTGCCGTATAATTAAGTTCGAAAGAAATCTCTTCTGCTCACCAAGGCTGCGTTTAAAAATACTGTAAAAAAAAATACATTTGTTTAAAAATGCTGTAAAATCAGTAATATTGCGAGATATTATTGTGATTTTAAAGAACTGCTTTCTGTGTGGATGTATTTAAAAATGTAATTTATTCCTGTGATCAAAACTGAATTTTTAGTATCACTGCATGATGCTTCAGAAATCATTCTATTATGATTAGACGCTCAGTTTCATCAATTGTTATTGGTGCTCGACTGATAATAATTGCTTTATTATCAGTGCTTGCATTATTTGTGCATTAAAGATTCTTTCTTGAACAAAAACATCAAAAATATGACATCCTTGTTGAATAAAACGTATTTATTTATTGATTTATCGCTTTTCTCAAAGGCCCGTGGCAGCATTTTCTACGTTGAAAATAATCAGAAATGTTTGTTGAGCAGCAAATCAGTATACAGAAGGATTTCTGAAGGATCGGAGGACGCTAAAAATACAGCATTGCTTCTCAGCAATAAATTACATTTTAAAATATATTCAAATATACGTCAATGCTTTAAGTTCTAATAATATTTAAGAATTTTCTACAGTTGTTACTGTACTTGTGATTAAATAAATGCTGCCTTGGTGAGCAGAAAAGAGTAAAAATAATAAAAAAAATGAACTTTTGACCCATGCAGTATCTATTTATTATTGCATTATCTTTGCCTTTCAAACCAATGAACTCGAACTTCAGAAGCATGCAACGTATAAGCCTTGAATCTCAGAACAAGACGAGCTTTCGCTTGCATGCCGTGGGTTGGACATCCAGGCATACAAGGATGGCGTTTTTTGGAGAAGCAAAAACGCTGGAAAGTTGCTGCACATTTTCCAGCCCTTCACATTTCTGCATGCGCATGATCTAAACGCCTCCGCCTTTCCCGAGATCGCGAATGTAGATCTAATGCTCTGCGTGAGGTGATCCAGCAGCTGCTGATTTACTGCACGCGTGTGGTTCGGTCATGTGTTCGTTTAGCAGCCTGGTACCCGCTCAAACCACTAACTGTGGGGCACGCTGAGAGGTGGTGCATGAGTTATCACGGCGTGCATGGCTTTCCTTGGGTTTGGAGAAACTCCTCTCCTCTCACCACTGCAGGCCTTTGAACTGGTTTTGTGGCATTTTGTTACAAATCAGTTCAGGATCTGGAACGGAGAAGTCGAGGAAGTACCCTTCGGTTTTAAATCCACCTGCTTTCGTGCCCTTAAGCAGTTCACTGGTTTCTAAAAGCTAACATTACTTGTTAAGACAAGCTGTCTCTGGGTAGCAGACGTGAAACATACTGTACAGCATCTTAAACTATTTTACATTTTTATATGTATTTCACGGCATCGCTACGCAGCAGCGGTTCACTTTTAAGCCACTATCAATAAATAATTATCCTAAAGCATTTATATTTATTTTAAGTTAATGTCAATTTCAACATTTAGTCACACATTACTAAATATTTGTATCTTTTAACATTTATGTAAATGATTAAACAGTTGTTATTAATGTTATGTATTTCATATTTAATTCTTAAATAATTTTTTTATGCAATTTGTATTATTCTGGGCTTTTCAAATATTCATTTAGAATGCCAAATAAATAAATACATCAATAATTTGCGATAATTTACATTTATATATATATATATATATATATATATATATATTAATTATGCATATATAAATACACACACATGCATGATTACATTTATGAAAAATGTTACTTTTATATATTAAATATATTATGATATAATTCACATGCATATAAACAGAAAATGCATGTTTTAAAAATGCATGGTGTGTGTTTGTCTTTATATATATATATATATACAAATATACACACATATTATGCAAAGGTTATGTAAAAGGTGATTTAAATAAAAATATAAAATATAAAAATAAAAAAAAATGAACAAAAGAATCACTGTAATTTATATTAATGCATTATCTGATGCTAATTAGCGGAACTTACCTATTTATTTATTTATTGGACCTTTTACGTGAACTGAAATAAATTAAATAAGTAAATTGTATAATAAAAGACAAAAGTGATTTAAAAATATTGGGAAAACTAGAAAAGTAAACCTCTTATACATCTATAAATGTTAATTTAATTAATGTCTGATTGATAAAACCTTCATTATTAGGTTTAGCGCTAGCTATATATATATATATATATATATATATATATATATATATATATATATATATATATATATATATATATATATTGTTTCCTTGGCTATCCATATGCGACACTGCAAGAGCGTTTAAAATATATAATATTATAAATAATAACTATAAATGCCATGTCCGTGCTTAAGGACATGTTACTGGCGGCAGCTGGCGAGCACACGCCAGGTCAAAGGTCACGCGAGGCAAGAAGCGCTGATGATTCACGCAGGTATGTGTTTCCTGTGTGGTCGTCCTCTCTCTCCCTCTCTCTCTCTCTCTTTGGCAGAGGGCTGTAATTGGCCACACAGTGCCGGCTCTCTCTTTGTTTCCCCTGCAGTGGCTTGCGGTGGAACTGCACAGGCAGTCGGGCCTCATAAATCTCCAGGCCTCCGGTGGTGGCGCATCCAGCCTTCAGCTCCGGTTCTGCTCAATGACTTCACCCCACCTAAAACCCCCACCCAGGACGCGCTCCAAAACCCGGCACCTCCACTCGCCGCCGCTCTCGCCTTAACGTTCACCGCTTTGCATTCATTTAGAAGTTTGGAAAGTGCTTTCGAGCGTCGCAGTGCAGCGTCTTTTACAGCTGATGTAACTGACATTAAATATGGCTTACGTTAGACGGACGTTTATAAGGCGAACACAAAAAGATAGCATTTTTTCGCTTGTTTTTGCTTATGAGTTATAATGAAGGATGTCTGTGTGTCTTGGCAAAAACCTCGTTCCTGTTATTCGACCTTCTTTTATCTTTTGTTCAGAACGCCTTTCTTTACTCACGCACGCCTTTACTTACTTTAGTAAAGAATAAGATGCGTTAATATGCAGCAGCTTGGTAAACATGATTTTTTTGTGTGAAGAAAGACAGAAAAAAGGACATTTCAATCGCTAAAACCTATTTTTAAGTCTTTGATCCTATTTAAAAATTTGTTTATAATATTAGACATAGTTTGAATAAGTTGCCCGTCTTTTTTTCTCATTTATTTATTTTTTAAATTCAATTCATTTTGACATTTTTCAACAATTTCAACACCGGTCTTTAATCCTGTATAAGAAAACGTGCTATTTATTTATTTGTTTGTTTATTAATGCTTTCTAAATAAAAAAAGAAATACATAAATATAACTTTATTTCGTCACCAAGAATATAAAAATTAGGATTGCTAAGGTACAGGGGCATTTAAGGGACATTTCATGCAAAATAGTGGATTTAACGATGAATATTTGCATCCATACATAATATTTACATAGTATTTACATTCTCTATATATAATGCTTAACACATCAGTGATTTAATTTACATCGAAGCGGCGCTTAAGACGTCTCTTAAGCGTCAAACATGCTTGACAAATTATTGCATATTTCAATAATTTAATAATCATATATATATATATATATATATATATATATATATATATATATATATATATATATATATATATATATAAATACGCACAAATCTAGAGCCAACTCGTGTTCTTGTGTTCTTGTATGTGAAAATGCATCATATTAAAAATGTTTTTTCTGACGTATGTTTAGATAATTGGGCACATTTTGGCAAATCTTACCTTATCTAGAGTTTACGCGAGCATTTACGCGCGTCCGTCAGACTCATAAGAGAGAGAGAGAGAGAGAGAGAGAGAGAGAGAGAGAGAGAGAGAGAGAGAGAGGAGAGAGAGAGAGAGAGAAAAGTTTTTCTTCGCGCAAAACTTTGTGCAAGCTTTCACTTTCAGCCGCTTTAGGCGGAGTTACAGCAGCGTGCAGTGAGCGAGAGCGGGACGGCAATGCCACTTCCATCCCGCTTCAGTCACGCATCTCACATATAAGCATGTACTCTCCATACTGCCTCACACAGGTAAAGCGTTCCTTCTTCTTCTGCTTGATTGATCCGCGTACGCGTCCGTCAGCTGCTCCCCTCGACCGCGGGACCGTTTCGTGTTGCGCCGGAGCGCGCGTTCGGTGGCACGTCTCCAGCTGACCTTCTTTACGCGCTTTCAGTGCGCGTGGTTTGGGCAGAAAATGGCGCTTCGCTGGAAATCGATTTAATATAAAAGGAGCGCCGGTGGAGGAGGAGCGGAGACGTATAGATAGACCTCGAGCTGCGAGTTTAGCGCTTCGCGTCGGGTTTTTTTTTCCTCTCCCATTCCGAATAGCTTCACTGGGAGCGATTGTAAGACGCGCGCGGGCTTCGGAAAGTCCTGCGTTTAAGGCTGTTGCTGTGAGTTTCGTACTCGATCGGTTCGCCCTATGATTTGTATTTTATTTTTTTCTTTTGGGAAATGTCAAAGGTCGCCTGCATTGCCCCGAAATTCCAGTTCGCCAGCTTTTCTGTTCTGAGCTCACGGATGCTCGTGCACACCGTGTTTTTTTTTTTTTTTTTCAATATATTTTTTTCTACACGCAAACTTTGTCAAATGCATCTTTTTAAATGCATCTTTTCGGTCGAGAAATGAGCGAAATGCAGTTGAGAGACGTTCTGGGGTTGCGACCTGGTCGAAATGTGTATGCTGTAAAATTTGCACGATCTCTAATGTAAATCTGAAAACTTCTTTTTACGCGCAAGTCATGGTTTCTTGAAGTGTTTACACACGTATAAGAGCAGCACATGCATGCCTGGCATTCCTAATTCACCTTCAGATTTGCATAGGCGACTATCTGCAGCAATTTATTAGCCTTGCAAAGTTTCTGTGCGTTTTTTACATTTTAAAATCTGCATCACATGGTGTAAGTTATTTATGCGTAGACCACTTTTGTCACATCAGCTGTTTTAGGGTCACTTTTGTTTTCTCCAGCGTGAAAAAGTTCGCCATAAACTGTTTCAAGGTATCGAACATTTACAAAACATATTTATTGGATGCTCCTGTATTTTTGTCATTTTTTCTGTTCTGTTTTTGTGCACGCTCTTATGCAAAACGCACACGCACACACGGCTAACATGCTTTTTAAAGACTTCAATGCAAACTCGGAGACTTCGTTTTAAACCGAAAAACACGAGAGCTTCCGAAAACGAGTGTTTTCAGATTTGCCCTTTAAATCTCGATGGAAACCAAGAGAAGCTCTCATTCATTACTCGCGTTTCCAAACTCCCAATGGCTAGTGCGGGGCTGACAGCTCTTCTCCCTGCTTTCTAGAGATTCTTTGTCTTCGGTGATATAGCTGGCTCTGATTCCCGATTGTTCCTGAGGTCGTCCCGCATGAGTTAGTGCGGTCTCTCCGTCGTACGCTGCACTTGTTTATATTTCTGCGCTGCGTGTGTCATGTGCAATTCATTTCTGAGTTTTACAGTGCTTCTATTAAAACGGTTTTACTTCCATGCAGAACCAGGGAGCGTGTGTTTTTCTTCGGGCACGCAGGCGCCGGCCTGTTTCCCATTTAACGTGCAATAGTTGCTTGCTCGCGGCCTCGCTCCTTAATTGATCGAAGCGGTGCAATTCAACGACGAATTATCCTGTGATTTGACGGACGTCTAAAAATGTATGGCCTCGCATCGGTAATCTTCTGAGCTGTGTGCGCCTGACACGATGCGTGCACATTACTGTAGTGTAGGTGGTTTCTCAGTAAGCGGGCTGCAACAGATTTATCTCTTGGGTCTGAAATCGACATATTTTCCTGTTTATATTGCGCTGAATCATACCTGTGTCCGCTCCAGAGAAAACAACGGCACCGGGTCAGTCGCAACTGGAAAAGCAAATACGCAATATTATTATTATTATATTGCTGGACGACTTCTAGCTTTTATTGGCTCGATTGAAGGCTTTAGAGCAGAGAAAGTGACGTTTTGTCATTTATTTACTATATTATCCATTTTGAGTTATTATTTCATTCGTAAAAATAACATAGGCTTTTTTTAATTGTTATTTTATCAATCATTTTTTTATTTTATCTGATAGGAAATGGGTTTATGTTATATGTCAGTTATTAAATAATTATTAATTATTGTATTATATTATGAATAGGTTTTATATTAAACTATGCGGTGTCCATTTACTAGATAATCTATTTTATCTATCTATCTATCTATCTATCTATCTATCTATCTATCTATCTATCTATCTATCTATCTATCTATCTATCTATCTATCTATCTATCTATCTATCTATCTATCTATCTATCTATCTATCTATCTATCTATCTATCTATCTATCTATTTTACCTATCTATCCATCTATCTATCTATCTGTCTGATATATTGTTACGTGCATTAATTAAAAAACAGTTCACTGGAGAGTTCAAACCGCTTTTAATGCACCGTTTTAATAAATGCAAAGGTGTTTTAGATACGTGGAGTGTTTTCTCTGTGAGAGGAGAGAGAGCGGGTCTGTGCGTCTTCAGGTTTGTGCTCGAATTTCGCAGCTTCGCGTCTGACGAATAGATTTACATTTTGGCTTGTTCGGTGGTTGTAAATAATTAAAGCGGGCCTGGAAGGTCATTAATGATATTAAATGTAAATAAAAAAGGTGGGACGAGTGGCCGAACAAAGCTTTTTCCATCGAACAAGCGCCGCGAGGAGTTTTGGGAGCGCTGCGTATCTGACTTGGTTCTAGATCAGGTGGTACATCCAACCAGATGCTGTTCAAGGTCTGAATATGCTTCAAACGAATGGCAGAAAGTAACAGCTGTGGAAAAATGCTACTTAATACAGGAAAACGCTTTCTTTTTTAACTTTTTTTTTTTTGATTCGAATGCAAGCGATGCCACGGTACGAGTTTCCTTTTATTTGGTAAAGAAACGTTACTGGCAACCGAAGGTCATTTTAAATTAAATTCATTTGCTTCGTGCCGAAAATGAGGGTCGACATCAAAAATTATATCTAATTATGTACTTGTGTTTTGTATAATTAAGGAGAGAGAGAGAGTGTGTGTGTTAGAGAGAGAGATTATCGCATACAGCTGCGGGGTCACACCTGCCTGTTTTAAGCCTGCTGGATGTGCAGCTCACGCTCAGTCATTAACACTTCTGGATATTTCAGTTTCTGAATTCAGAAACATTCGACCCCAGTCAAGAGTACACTGCACACCCCATATGAGGGTTTGCATACAGTTTTACACACATGCATAAATATATATATATATATATATATATACCAGTGGTCAAAAAGTTGGAATAATTAAGTATTTGAAAAGAAAATGCTTCATGTGAAAATTCAGCTTTGTGTCGCAGAAATAAATTACATTTTTAAATATAGTCAAGTAGAAAAGAGTTATTTTACGTTGGTGTAATATTTCACCATTTTAGTGTTATTGCCGGATTTGTTTACGAGATGCATATTTTATTGTATTTTAGTTTTTTGCCGAATTTAAAAATGTCTTGATTTTGGAAGCCGTGATTGTCTATAAGCGCATTTTTCAGGCAATAAAAAAAAAAATAATAATAATAAAAAACGATAAAAGGCGTAAATGAATGAACGGATGATCACGAGTACTAATACAGACGTTCAAAAAAAAATGTAACATGCTATTATTTATTAAACCAATTATTGCAGTTCCACTTGGTTTGAAGAAAATCCGAATACTTCACTTCAATTAACTTGCAACTTCACTTCAATCAACTTTTAATTAATCAGTCTCTAAGACTAGCAGATGTGACTTCCCGAGGATTTGATTCGCGGCCAGTTTTATGACCGTTATGCATCTTACAAAAAAAAAAACGGATCTGAATTTCCCAGCGCTGAAGAGAAACCGTTTGTATCTCGCTTCACAAAACTTTAATCAGTAGCGGAGAATATCTGCACATATTCGGCCCGGTAACAATCTCGGCTGAGATGGATGAGGCTGTTCAGCCGCGACAGGCTTAACTTTCTCCCAAACCTGACTTAGTCACTCTAGAGTCGCTCTAGATGCTCTGGTTTAGCTCGCTCCCCGGGCCTGGAAAATGAGTTGGAACAGCTGCTCTCCGGATTAAAATCTGACGGGGGCCGCAGTCGGAGGAATATTGCAGATCTGAACACCTTTATCGTCTTTCACTTTCTGATTCACTTACGTGTCTCGACTGTGTCTGTAAGCTTGAATTCTTCCTTGTCCGCTTGTTCACCTTCTTTTTCTAACTCTGAAGCTCAAGTGGTTTTATCCCAGGATTAGGGAGAGCGTTACAGGACCACCGTTAGGGACCACTCGTCCTTTACGTTTTTTTTTTAAGCCACCGGTGACTGTTTAAATATACAATCAGCTTTAAAAAAAAGAAGCATCAACGTGCTTTTTCGTGCAATTTCATGCAGCGTTGTGCACATTCAAAGTGCAGGAACGAACAATGCAAATAAGCGCTTTTTAAATATCATATTAATAACAATACGATAATCATTTACTGGTATTACCTGTGATCAAAAAATGTTAAAACATTTTCTTTAAAGCAGAATTCATTCACTGCATGCATCATAAATACGCAATAGTTATAAATTCCTATAAATATATTCCTATTTTTGGTGTTTTTAATAATTTTTGCGGCGCTGGATCATTGATAACCCTGCAAAAAAAATTAAAAATAAATTAAAAATTAAACGGTCACTTATTGTTACTTTGTAAAAAAATGTACTAGCAATATCCGAGCGATTTAATTGTTTCTACACCCAGCGTTTTTTACTTGAATGATGATATATTACTAAATGGACGATCAAAGATTTAGTCCGCCGCTGAAATTCTCAGGCGGATCACGCAAGCGAGGTTTGAAGAGGACAACTAGTTGATCTTGCGTTTCACTTCAGAGGGCCGTGGCGGCATTGTGCGCTCGCGTGAAACCAGAGTCCCGCGTTTGACCAAATGGTGTCCAGTGGCACTGGGTTGAGCTGGTTTCATGGCACAGAGTCGGGGCGGTTACAATGCCAGACGGGGCACAGGGACGCTCTGTTCCTTTTACTTATTCATTCTCACGGGGCGTCAGCCGTGTCCCCTAGCCGAGCGCCAAAGCTCCCGTTCACCCGCCGTACGGTCAACAATAATAAGACCACTAACAAAGACATTCCATAGAGACTGCAGGATCATATCACATTCAGCTCCCCGAGGTGCACTTCCAATGTTAGTTAAAGTTTTATACGCTTTGCAATCAATTCACCGTTACCATTTTCCACGCTCTTTTTGGATCGAATGTTTGTTTTTCTGTGCCTTTAAAAAAAAAAACAGAATTACCTAATTAGTTCAATTCCCTACATTTAAAGAAATGAATCATTTAATCATTAACTACATTTCGGCTCATTGTTTACGTAGAAATAGGTTTTAGCTGCGCTTTTTAAAAAAGAGGAGCGAGACAAAGCAAATAAGAACAAAGTCTGTGAAAAAAGGGCAAAAGCGGCGTCTTAAAAGCCTACGCACAGAAAAAACTTCTATGCGAAATCTTTTAATGCAAATGAGATTTAGAGCTTTGATAGAAGAGAACATTTTCAGCAAATAAATCTATCGTATGACTTCTGAAGACTTAAGTCATATACGGACTCTTTTTTTGAGGTGCCTTTGTTTTCATTTCAACTCGCTTTTTATCCGTTTATTATTTATGATCAATTCAGTTATGATTTAAATTACGATTGATCATTTTTAACCTTGCTGCCCCAAGTGCATTGCCTTATTTAGTTTTGGAGCATTTTTGCTTCGTGAATATCGATGGTCGTTAATACATTTGCATTTGTGGGATCCGAAATCCAATAAAAATGTGATGTTTTTGCAGTCTAGTTTAGCGAGAAACCTGAAAAATGCATTTGCATGATATGCCGTGCTATTTTATATTTATACATATATAAAAAGAAAACTAGGAGAATGTGTTTTTTCCATTATATAACCCCTCTGGAGTTATTGCCACTTATCACATACTCTCTCAACTCATGCAGAAGTGTTTTCAGGAGTCATTTCCTTGCTGGTTTTTTTACGCACAAAGAGCCTTCAAACGAGCACGTCAAGGTTTATAGAGAGACAAACACCGGAGGAAATTTTCAGTCCATAATGGACGTAGTAAATGTGTCAAAGGGCTGTTTTATTCCGCCGTTCGCTATATTAGGTGGTGGGAAACACAAAGCCGGCCTGATGATCAAATGCGTGCTGGCACAGAAGAGGACGGCCTAGAATAAAGTACCTAGTTTTATCTTAAGCTTTAATGCAGAAAAGGCCCAAACCAATCAGCTCTCATCTACTATCTGCACAGCTGTCCCAGTATCCGTGGAGAATGGATTCCTACTGCCATTGCCATGGGAGTCTCCAGCCAAAAGAATAGGAGGATATCCAGTGTGTGTGTGTGTGTGTGTGTGTCCTCCTCCCTTTCCCTTCGCTCATGTCACTCCTGGCATGGATTAGGCCTTGGCAGCGGCCTGGCAGTGCCCGTAGCTCCGCTGTGGCTCTGCGCTTGCTGATATGTTGTGCGGTTGCGATGGCAACGGGACACACACTCGAACGCAAATTACATAATTTAGCTCGCATATACATAAGCCGTGAAACGTAGGTTTTGTACGGTCAGCTCGGAGCCGGTCGAAAGCACCTTTGTGAAAATAGAGAAGGCTTCGGTCCAACGAACGGGACGAAAAGGGTTTCCGCGGCAGCTGTTTGAGGGCTTGACGGCTCGCTTCGTGCACGCGTACGCGCGCAGGATCCATTCGCGACGGAAATTCGTGAATTCGTGAAAAAATAAGGGTTCCTTTTTGCGTTCGGAAAACCTTCGCGTTTTCCAGAGCGCTCTAAGAAAAGAAATGGTTCTTCTGAGAATGGTTCGCCCGGCTTGTTTAAAGACTGTTCATTTCAAGGTTTCCTCCATGGCGTCGTCGTGAAATATATATTTATATTCGTGTGAGTGTAGGTTGGTGTGCATTTCGGACTCCCCTGCGAGGGGTTTGCTGGATTTATGGGTTGCGTCGGATGGCTATGCCAGCGTTGGCATGGGTTGGGTTCGCGGTGTTGCTAGGCAAAATTTCCCGCTCTGGCTGTGCGCTCCATTGGTTCCATCTCTGTCTGAGCAGATCAGTTTCTCTTTGTTTTACTTTGTTTTTGTTAAAGTGCCACTCCATGACGGACCACAGCGGGACGGATCAAACGCCTTAGACATTTAAGACCGACGCGCTTATTATGAGACGCAGCCGGAGGTCAAGGCCATATGACCCTGTTGAGGGACGCTATAAAAGCGTGACGCAGTTCTGAAATGCACTGAACCTAATATAGACCCTGCACGCTAGTCAAAAAGAGACTGTGATATGACCATTAATTATTACTAAATTGACTCATTTTAACATTTTATTAAATTTTTATTAAATTAATATTTTTTCTATTATTGGTAAAATGTTAACAATTTCATTAATTATTTAATTGTATTAAATTTTGTTAATGTGTAATTTATAAATAATGGTTTTATTTTAAGTTATTATTAATTATTAAATAATGATTCATTTTAATTTAATTTATTTTATTAGGTTAAAATAATATAATATAATAGATTTTATATTATCTATCTATCTATCTATCTATCTATCTATCTATCTATTTATTTCTCTGTCTGTTTGTCTGTCATCTATCTATCTATCTATCTATCTATCTATCTATCTATCTATCTATCTATCTATCTATCTATTTCTCTGTCTGTTTGTCTGTCTGTCATCTATCTATCTATCTATCTATCTATCTATCTATCTATCTATCTATCTATCTATCTATCTATCTATCTATCTATCTATCCAACTTTAAGGTGTCTTGGTTTTCTAGTTAATAAATTCTACCTTAGTTTTTGAATTGCAGTTCGGCATCTTATTTGCTAGCCCAGTTTAAGTTCAGATAATTGCTAAAATCAAATTCGATTGAAATTTAAAAGACATGGCCGATTGTGAATTATGCGCAACTCCATCGCGCACGATTTAAGTCCACTCCCATTGTTTCTCTTAGTTTCCTTCCTCTGTTTTGCATCTTTTTGTCGACGAACAACACAAATTTAAAGCACTCCACCATCATGCATTATGCATTTGGACAGACATGCACACGTGTGCGTAGCCCTGCACCTGCACACACTTAAGCGCCCGAGACGCAGGTGTGCATTCTTTGCTCATCCGTGTCAATCTGGTGGCGACTACACATATCACGGCCGGCATCGGCAGAGCGCATGCGAGGAACCGCTGCCACGTGTGCCAGATCCTCGCCTGACTCTTAACCCATATGGCCTCCGCAACCTGCATCGCATTAGCACATGTCTTCTCAACCTGGCCACGCCCACCACATGTGCGTCACACCTTCCCGGCAGCGGCAGCTGTGATTGGCTGTTTATTGTTTAGGTTGTCAAGGAATATGATTGGCTTAAGATTTCCAGGAGAGTTCCAGATTTGTTTCGTGCGTGTGCTACGAATAAGAAGAAAAGTCCCGAATGAGATCTTGTTTGTATCCCAACTGTTCCTCCTAGACGGCATCGCGATTCAATTTATCATTGACCCTATTTACCTTTTTAACGCACATTCCTGTGCTTTTTGTCAATGATTCATTGCAGCACATTAATTCCAATCTCAATCTTTCATCAAAATGTAATAAATTGCTCTCCCTATGAAACGACTTTCCTTTTTTGGCTGACATCACAAAACTTATTACATTCAACCCTTTCAGCCACTTAGCATGTAATTCTAACTCTTTATTGCTCAGTCTTTTCCAGTGAAATCCCGTCTTTCATGTTTTCTTGCTCAATGCCAAATAAGGGAAGAAAAATGCATTTCATATCAAGACGACTATTTCATGTCTCCTGCTTGTCAGATATTTATTTCAAGAATAAGGTCCCAGTACTCCCAAAGGATTTTCTAGAATCTCACGTTTATGCTTTTCACATCAATGTCATTCATGTACTTTGAAAGTGATTGTAGATGTCAGCGATTTTCTCATTTGTGTCTACATTTTCTTCCATGGAATAAACATCTGAGATAAAATGGAAGTCTTTTTCACAAGTCACAACTGTGAGAAATAAAATGTCAGTCGTGAGTGATAAAGCTCTAATTATGAGATAAAAGAGCCACAGTTACAAGAAATGAAGTTGCAACTGTGAGAATTGCTTTTAAAATGAAGTCTCAATGTGAGAAATACAGTCAAAATTGTAAGAAAAAAAGATGCATTTGAAGGAATTAAAATCTAAACAGTTGGCTGAGATAGAAAGTTGCAGTTATAAGAAATTAATAAGTTGCATTTTGCAAAGAAATTCTATTCAAATAAATAAATAAATAAATGAAGTCTCAGTGTGAGTTGCTTTTGAAGTAATTAAAATCTAAATTGTGACAAATTGCATCACAAACATGAGATAGAAAGTCACAGTAAGTTACAATTTTGAGAAATAAAATTGCTTTTGTATAAAATAATGTCTCTATGTGAGAGACACAGTTGCAATTGAAAGAATTAAAGTAAAACTGTTAGAAATTCGGTTACAAATATGAGAAAGGAAGTCAGAATAAGCTACAACTGTAGGAAATTGAATCACTTTTATAATTCAGTTTTAGTTTTAAGTCTTTTATTTCAAGTATACGTGTCAAAAATAGCACACGTGAGAAATGAAGTTGCAGCTAAAAAACAAAATTGCAATTATAAGATAAAATGAAAAAATACAAGAAATAAGTTGAAATACAAGAAATGAAATGTTGAATTGTGAGAAATAAAAAAGTCTAAATGTGAAAAATGGTCGCAAATATAAGAATATAACGTTATTTAGTCTAATGTAGAAACAGGATTTCATATAAATTTGCATAAATGCGGTGAAAAAGCAGTAAAACTTTCAGTGCAAGGGATTTCAGAAAGTAAGTTTGTGACCTCCGACAAGCCCCGGTCATAAACTCTCATCCCAGATAAGATTATTGAGCCCAAAAAAATAATTAACTAAAACATAAATGGGTTCACGGCGGAGCGTTGCACACATTTCACCCCGAGGTATTTCTCTCACGAGTTAACCGTGCAGCCAGAGACGCTTTTCCTGTCTTGGGGGTTGTTGGGTGTGGATGTGCGAGAGGAAAGCTGCGTCTCTCTCTCTTTTTTTTTTTTTTCTCTCTCTCTTTCCAGAGTCTGTCGAAAGTGGCTGCGCTGCGGCCCGAACGATCCGCGCGCGCGAACGTTTCCGAGCTGCTCGAAAACAGATAGCGGCGGCGAGGACCGACGGCAGATCGTAAACAGCCGTGTGTGGGGTGTTACTCGTGGCCACATGGCATGGCCCGCCGCGCTGTTTAGCCAACCAGTCCTGCAAGGAATCGCTGCCTGTTGCTGGCGGAAACAAAGCGCGGCAGCTCTCGTCGCCCGTCTCTGAGCGAGCAGGAAGTTGGCCGACCTCCAGCGGTGGAAAATCTATACACGGTTGCATAATATAGCATATCTTTACCTCGCATGAACCCTGAGGAGGCCCGGCAGCTGTGAGCAAACAGAGCGAGCGAGGGAGGGTGTGTGTGTGTGTGTGTGTGTGTGTGTTTGCGCGGACAGGATTCCTGTGAGCGTCTGCTGGCAGTGGTAGCAGGCCACAGGCTGCAGGGCTTTTTCTGACAGGCCCTATGTAGGGTAGAACAAGCGCAATGAAAGTTGCCGCCCTGCACCACTATGACATTGCGCGGCTCTACCAAACGGTTAATCATCTGTGCTTAGTTTTGCTGAAGCGTCTCACGGCCGAAAATCCGTGCGGTCTCCTTCCGCGCAAGTTCAGCTGAAGTCTCTGGATGGTAGCGTCTTCCACGGTGAAACTGGCTCACATCGGTTAATCGGTAATGAAATTAAATTAACAAACTAAAAACACAAGGTGCACGACAGTGACGGGTTTAAAACGGTTAGCTGAATTGGAATTTGAATTAGAAAATGATTCTACTGGATTGAAATTTGAAGAAATTCAACAAGGGCGATTCATTCTTGGAAATAAAGCGTTCCTTCAACCTGGTACCCAAAAGTTTATTAATGTGATGTAATTAAAGGGGTCATATGATGCGTTTTCCAGTCTTTGTGGTGTTAGAAGCTGTTCGTGCGTGAGATCGATAAAGTTTCGAAGACTAAAGTCTTAAGAAATATTGTTTATTGAAGTTAAGACTCGTCCAAAATTGTATCACTCCAAATACACAAAATCATGTGACCCCTTTCATAATTATTAAATGTGTTTAATTACATACTGTATATATATATATATATATATATATATATATATATATATATATATATTATTTGAAACTTGCTGTAATTGAAATTTAAGCTTTTTATTTAGACTTTAATATGAACTTTTTAGAAGCCATCTACAGTAGTAACCACCTATATGTAATATTTTAGCAACAACTTAGCAATGCCATATTGACCAATTTTAACACATTGGTGGCCACCTAGCAACACCCTAACAACATATAAAACCACCTAGCAACACCCTAATATCCTAGCTACCCCACACACAATACCTAGCTGCTGCATAAACCCTGTAGGACCTCTGAAAACAATTTAAGATATTTTTTGATTAGCTTTATGACCCTGCACAGACAGTAATGCGACTACCACGTCCAAGGCCCAGAAAGCTAGTAAGGACTTTGTTCACGCAACATCAGTGGTTCAACCGTAAAATTATTAAGTATCCCTATAATTCTACTTTTTTTTTTTTTTGCAACCTTTTTGCTTCAGCAGTCGAGCTGGGAATGCAGCATGTTTCGTTCTTGCATTTAAGCGCGTTTAAGATTTCATAACTGAGCTTGCATAGCTAGTAGCTTTTGCATTTGTGTACGTAGTGTTATGTATGTAATGCACCCAAAAGAACAAACAGACTTTATAGTTTGGTGCACGTTTGTTAATGAGCTGCTCTGGGACAGATTCGTTTAACGTCCCTCCGCATATCATCTGGAATAGGATATGGACTGAGCTCAAGTTAGCTCATGATATCGCATTTGTGGCTCCCCGTCGGCGATGGAGTGTGTGTGTTAGACTAATCACGGCTCCATGCTTCAAACAGCTCAGGTAAAAACGCTTTTTTTCCCCACCCGACCGTTTCCCTCAAAGATAACCAGATGTCCAGCTGTTTTTATGCCCTTTTTTGGTTCATCTCTTTAAGAACAATGTCTTTCTCATATGACTGTACTTTGTGGCGTTTTCCCTGTTTTGTCTTAAAATTTTAATGGGAAGAGGCTCCTGGGAACCAGCAGTAACCTCACCTCGGCTCACCCGTCCTCCCGGCTGGCTTTGGGCGGTTTCAAGAAAAATACAAACCAAATACAAATCGTGCGGCAGTGTAATGCGGAATGACATTTACCATGTGCCGTGACTTACACAAACAAAGAGAAGACGGGCCGTCCAAGAAAAGTTCCATATCTCCTTCCTTACATTCGCTTGTGTTTGCTTTCATATGTCATTTTTTTATTTCCATACTAAAGTTAGAACGGCATTGGCCGGAGCTCCGCCAGCCTCACAGAAGCCAGGAAGTCATTTGGACCCTTTCGCTCGAGTCCCGTGGCCAAGTGTGCGGTTGAATTAACCCCAAGACGACATATAAAACGATCCGAGAACTGCAAACAACAGACATTTTAGGATTTCTAAGGTTATCGTATCCTCGTTTGACCTGAACTCAGAGATGATGTTATTCCAACTGGGTGCTTTTCTTTACATGTGCTGCTGAATTTAAACAAGCTCTCTGAGTGCGTGCGCATGTGTGTGTGTGTGTGTGTGTGTGTGTGTGTGTGTGTGTGTGTGTGTCATCCTGCACCGTTTGTGCTCCAGACATGACTGATTGTATGTTTTGTTGAAGAGAGGTGAGCTGTTCTTTTTCTATTGGTTTGAATGTTCAATATGTTAGCCATATCTGTAAAGTTTTAGGCTTATTTGACTTTCATTGGTAAACATCTTAGCATCTTCCTAGCAACACCTTAGTTACCACCTAAAACAACTTAAGCAACACCCTAGCAACCAATTAGAACATTTAAAAGCCACCTAGAGGATTCTAGCAACTACCATAGTAACCACCCAGAACATTCCAACTACCGCCTAACTCCATTCTAGTAACTACTTGCATAGCAACAACCAATAACACAATAGCAATCACTTCATAGCAACACTCTAACACCGTGCCGTAACTACACACGACGACGCCACAACACGTGAAATCTCTAATTCAGAAACTGAGGTTTAACGTTTATGAATTAGACTGTAAACGTATAAATTTCGTTGCGAGAGCAGTGCGCTTCCAGAGAGGGCCCGCCCACAAACGCTTCTGATTGGCTGTGATATTTGATTGAGTCTGTCTCATCGCATCTAGTGTGGACACCCACAGTCGCTGGAATATTTGGGCATTTTACAGCCACATAGTACATTCTAGCAACTCCCTAGCAACACCTTAGTTACCACCAAGAACAGGCAACATTTACACCATTTTGTAAACCAACCAAGAACCACCAAGAACTAGCAACCATTTACAACATTTTATCAACTACCTCAAACGTTCTAGCATCTACCTAGGAACACCATAGTAACCAATAAGAACAACCAACTCCCTAGCAACCATTTAGAACATTTTACAAATATAAATAACATTACTAATTAACAATGCCATGGTAATTCCCTAAAAGTGCCCTACAGATGGCCCTAGCAAACTTGCGAGCCCCAGATAGCTCTAGCATTACATGAGAGTGCAACTTTTTCTCAAGCATCTCTCACATATTCTTCGGGAAATGTACGGATCTAGCTGTGGTGCTGCAGTATGTTCGGGCAGCGCTCTTCACCCAGCTTCTCTGACAAACATATGCGGAATAGGAGCCATATGTGAGAGCAGAGGAACGAACGCACGTGGCTCAGAAACGCACATGGCCCTTTCCACAGAAACCACAAGCCACAGATCAAGTGCAGCTACGGGCTCGCATGAAAATCCAGCATAAAGTCCCGCGTAAGGAATCTCCATCAACATTTGAAATGTGCAGCAGCAACCCTGAAGAAAACCCGATCGGGTCAAACATCTCTACAGCTCAGCCGTAGAGTGCCAGTTGCCCTCTAATGAGACGCAGCCTGTTAGCATCTGCTAAAGCGCTACGTGTTCGGTTGGGTCGTAACACGAGACGTTTACGCGCAGCATTGTTAGGTGATAGTATTACACTTGGCTTTGATCTGGAAAGTATACAAATACATCATACGCGTAATGCATCGGGGGGCTCTTTACGATGTTTGAAGTCCTGTGAGATCTTAGTGAAGTAAGAGGCACAAGAGCGGCAACGGCCAAACAAACGAGATGCCTTCGGCCTTCAAATACGTTTGTTGTGAGAATGGCATGTCGCTGGTACAATCCATCCACTGTAAAAACAATGGTGCGGTTGTGCTCCGTAACCCAATTACGCCCCTCTAGAGAGCAAGAGAGAGAGACTCTGTTACCAAGTCTTGATCCATGGCTTTATTCATTTCACTCTTGTCGCTATTTCCCGCCAAAATTGAGATTATTCGACTGATTTTTTTTTCTTTCACAGCAATCCTGTTGTTACTTTTTTTCACGTTTCCAGTAATATAATAAATGTATATAATAATAAACGAATAATGATCGCCATCTAATATTTATTCATACTATGCTTCTTACTCTTATTCCCATTATTTAACAAATATAACAATTGTAATGTATTTATAATTAATTAATGTATTATTACATTTATGCAGAGCTGTGAGATTCTATTTATTTGGAGACTTTTTCACTTGAGAATAAAGAGTTGTTAAGGTATCAATATATATATTTATTATTTAGTATATTTAGTATATTCAAATACACACATGTATATATTTAAGAAAAACAGTTAGATTAATATAAAAATATTGGTATATAATATAAGTTATAAACAAGTGTGTGTGTGTGATTTATATATATATATATATTTTTTTTTTTTTTCAAATATACATATATAAAAATATACACAGTACATGCACACATGTAAGCAATTTTTTTATTTGAAATATGATTAATCAGAATTAATGCTGAATTTTGCTGTTTCAATAATGTATAAAATGCTTATTTTACTACTTTTTCGTCTAAAGATCTCATATTAAAGAATGAATCAACTGATAAAAGTATGAAAATAAGTATTTGTTAGTAACAGATTTTAATCTTGTGAGATTAATTTTTAGATTAAAAAAAAAATCATGTTGCTGCTTCAGTTGTAAGCTGGGGCCTAAAACTTCAGAATCAAAACAAAGTAATTTAATGCCGGTCACAACCTTTGAAATGTGGTCAGACTGAATGCGCCCGTGCTTATTTAGTTTTCTCCGGCCTTCCAGCGATCTCTGACTCCATGCATGAGATTAGCGCTGTGAGTTCTCACGTTTGTCGGTCCCTTTGTTTTGTTTGCCTCCCGCCGCTGTCTGTCGTCAGCCCGCTGCTTTCCTGGAGAGCTGAAGCTGCTGTAACTTTATTAATTCAACAGGAGGAAGTTTCGACAGGAAACGGGGAAAGGGATGTGGGCAGTCGTATTTACCGATAGGAAGAGAGTGTTTAAGTTGAACCGCTCTACTGAAATCTCTCACTCGAGCCTGACCTCAGCATTTACACTTTTCTCTCTTTGGTGTCAGACCTCTATAGAAAAGCCATTCTGGGTGCCTTTTTATTCCTTGAGAAAGTATAACCGCACTGCTGCTTGTAAACGGAATTATAGATGATGGGTAGATATATTCATATTTACTAGCTCAGGTGTGTATGTGGTTTCCTGTGGTGTGTGTGTGTGTGTGTGTTGGCGGAGGCCTCTTTTGCTTGTATAAGGATGAATGCAGAGGAAGCGTCTATTGGCCTTTTATTCGTCTGTCCCTCTTTTGCTTCTCACACGTATCAATAGCTTGATTTTTCCCATGAGCTCCAATTCCAATCAAGGTTTTTTTTTTGCACTAAAACAGCCTTCATTTAGCTTTTCACGCTAGTTTTGTCTCACATTAGAGCTTGTCTGCATGGTACAGCCAAGTCTTTTGTTTCAAAAAAGCAAGGAAAATGTTTTCCATGACATGATCGCACACATTTACCCACTTTTATCACCGTCCAATCAATCCTGACGGACAAAATCCACTCCTTTCTTATCTTCGATTCTTATTAAACATCGTATTTCACTTATAAATGCATCATTTTATGGAAGCAAAAAAGGTTTCGGTGTTAAAATATATATGATAAGGCAAGAATGGACCTAAGCTAACGTGACTTCATAATGAACAGTGCTGTGTTTGTATTAATAAGTTTAACAAATATTATAAATTGTGTAACCGGTATATTTGCTCGTTGTTAATGTTAGTTAAGTCATGTTGAGTAATGAGACCTTATTGTGAAGTGTTATCAAAATGACAAAAGAATGTGACTTATATATGAAAATGTAAGCTATTTTAAAGCAAAAAAAATTATATATTAAAATGAATAAATACTATAATGTTATTAGCTTAAGTTGACTCCCTAAAAACATTTTTTGAGCGCATAAGTGACGTTAAGAACACGATAGAATTATTATTACATTTATTCAACACTTTTCTTTTTACATTTGGGAGGAAAAAAATGGCTAGTTTTGTCAACTTACAAACTAGTTGAGATAGTTTAAAATATTAAGTTGAATGAACAAATTGAATGCATAAACTGCAAATTAAATCACCTAAAACAAATTTAATCGAACCAACTGCACTGCAAAATGAGTTTTTAAAGTGTAACACAGCGACGCTGGCTCAACCGAAGGCGGATGTTCGAGGGCGGGGCTATCTGTCCGTCCGACCAATGGCGATGAATGTTGCTTTGGCGCTTTTTCCAATTCCTTCCATCAGCGCAGAAATTACTCCTGACATTTAAAGTGCAAAAACAAGGTATTCGATCCAGATTTTTGACGTGCTGTATTCGTATTTTACTTTTTTTTTTTAAAGCGACAGTAAGACGCGGTGTCGGCGTGCCGATCCAGAAGGTGTTAAACAGAGACGACACAAGACTGCTTAAAATGACAGACAGAGTGGCACAGACCTAGCAGAAAGGAGACAGTAGGGGTTGTGATTTGGGGATGGCAGTAAAGCATTTGCATAAAGGGCAGGGCAAAGTGCCCGGCGGTGGAAAGCGTTGGCACCACGCCTCGCAGACTGGCAGAGGGGCGACTGAAGAGAGAAAAATAGTAGAGAGAGAAAGAGCGAGGAGGGGAGGGGGATTTAGTCAATAGTGCATCCCTTGTTCTGCAAGAGGAGGGCCCGGTTTGTTGGCAGCGGTGATGGGGAATCTCTTGTTTGTGTGCTAGATTGCCCCTTTATTTCTTTGATTGCGAAGCGTTCAACACTCGGCAACTGTAGTGCCTGTGTGGGTTTGCGTGTGTGCGTTCGCAGGGGCATCTGCTCCCGTTTCAGGGTCCCGCGCCGCGCGTCTGAACCGCTTCAAGTTCGCGCGCATTCACTTCGACCGCGATTCCGCATCCACGGCAATCAATTTATCGACGTATTCAGTCTAATATGTGACGCTAAAGCTATTAAAAACGGGTCTCTGGGTAATCTCCTTCATTCCGGGTTCTTCATGGGCACAGCTTTGGCACGCCGACTAATCCATTTGCATGCAACGTCTCTCTGCCAACCAATCAGAGGGTTTTAATCAAGGCAGAGAGCCGTGCCTTCGGCTCGACTCGCTCACAGCCGGAACGCCGCCGAGCCGGCGCAGCTGGATGATGTCATAGATCCGGCCTTCGGGGCGACGGTCGGGGAACGAAGGCTTTAGGCGTTTTCTTATCCGGTTGACATTTTCTGATGTGCATGTCACTATTAAAGGGCAAAACTGGGCATGTACTGTTGCGTTACAATATTTTGGGGTTGGATCGAAAGGCTGCGTTTATTATTAGATCAAAAATGTAGCACGGTAACTCTTTTGCATTTTAATGTATTTAAAAACATAATTTATTCCTGTGATGAGAAACTGATTTTTCAGCATCATGGCACGTGATCTTTCAGAAATCATTCTATTAAATTTTTGAAATATTTTAAATAGTATTTATTTTATGTTTATGTATTTTATTTTTTTGGAAAGCATGATTATTTGATAAGTTTAATTTTGAAGTTTAATCATTTTTTTAATATAACATTATAAAAATATCTACCACCACTTTCGATCAATTTCATCTATCCTTACTGAATAGAAATATTTAATTTCGTCCAAAAACAAACTAACTAACAGCCCAAACTTTTGAACGATTGATCTCTATGACAAATATTCTTTGGTCGTGTGGTTAGGTTTAAATTTCACGATAAAAAGAAACAGCAAGTAATATTGAAATAAAGGCTTAAATAGTATTTTCTTGTAAAACATAGTACAACAGGTTTATTCACTTTACAACAACAACAACAACAACAAAAAAACACTGGAACCCACTGAAAGGACATTTCTCCAAATATCTTATTTTCTGCGGGAAAAGAAAGTTAAAGTACATGATGAGCGGATCGTTTTTTAAGTGAACTTTCTCTTTAAATCCACTTCTCAGAAAGAGGGTCCTCCCGGGCCTGGTTTATCAAAAGCAGAGATATGCAGGACTAATGATGTTTCCAAAGGTTTCCTGTGTTCTCCGTCACGCTCCGTAAGCAGCACTAAGCCTCGGTTTGGTTCTCGACGCACATGAAACCAGCGGTGCGCCGCTCGTGTGCATCGAGCCGAGCAGATAACGCAGCAGCACGACCAAATCAGACACAGGTTAAGTAGGCTCAAGATTTCCGATAATGCTACAGTAACAACGCAACCGGACGATCAAAAGATCTTTTCTTTCTGTTACTCGTGATCTTTTAGCAGCGGTAGTGCTTTCCCGTTAATTTCTTTTAATACTTCGCCATTTTTTGGTTGCTAATGGTAAAAAGGATAAATTTCGTTGTATTATTTTTTGTTTCTTGTTGTTTTTTCGTTTTGCATTGGGTCAAATATTGGGCCGCTGATATCGTATCTAATAGATCAGATCTATTTAATTTTATCTATTTAAAAAAGTGATTTATTTTTAATTTTTTAAAACAATTTGTCATTATGTTTTCTGCTTTTGGCAGATGCTATTTCCCCTACAGCAACGTACGGCGCATTCAAGCTATATATTTTATCGCTTGCATTTCCTGGGACCTGAACCCATGACCTTGGCGTTGCTAGCGCTAGTCTCTGCCAGTAGAGCTGCAGGAACATCATTACCAGCTCGGCTGTGCCATCCTTCATCCATTATTCCGTATGAAATCTTTTGCTGCTGAGTTTTTTTTCCAGTTTGTTTGTTTTTGCTAAACTACATCCTGTGCTGCAACACCTACTCAAGAAATAATGCCGTAATGATTTTTATCTGCGAGCCTTATTGTTTACGTTGCATTTAGTGCAATTATGTGTTAGCCAAACGGAAGAGGAAAAGCCTGGGCTTGCATGGCATCACGGTTTGATAATGGTTTTACCGTAGTAACGCATTTTGTAGTTTTTTTTTTTACAGTAAAAACGGTAATATTTTACCGTAATATTGTATTATTTGGAATTCATTCCTGAATTTTCTGCATCATTACTACTGTATTTCAGTGTCACATGATCCTTCATAAATCATTTTAATATACTGATTTGCTGCTTAATTATTAAAGCTCTGTTATTAGTAATGTTTCTTGTTATTATCAATGCTAAAAAACGTTTTGCTACATAATGGAAACCATGACGCGTCGTTTGGTGATTCTTTAATGAACAGAAAGAACGGCATTTATTTGAAACAGAAATCCTTTGTCGCTTTTGATCAATTTAGTGCGACCTGCCGAATAAAAATATCCTTTGTTTAACCCAAACTTTTCAACTGTAGTGTATCGGTTTGCACAAAAATACGAAACCTCACAGCTGTTTTCAACATTGATAATAATAATAATAATATTAATAAACGTTCCTTGAGCATCAAAATGATTTCTGAAGCGTCTTGTGACACTAAAGGCCGAAGTTACAATTTCAAAAATTCAGCTTTTGAGCACAGATATATATTACATTTTTAAATGTGCCCGAACAGAAAACGGTTATTTTAAATTGCAATAATATTTATAATTTTTTCCAGTGTTTTTTTGAGCAAATAAGGACAGCCTTGACTAGCAGAGGTACTTCTCCAGCGTCGCATGCAGTAAATCCGGCAGCACACCTTAACCATTTCCCCCTATTAGTCCCAGGGAACGTGTTGACAAATGAGCCGATGAATTTCACGTTGATATTTTGCAGGCCTTAACTCAGTTCTTCCCAGAGTGCCGTGCGTCCCGTGCAGCTCTTGAGTCTCTCAGGGCCCTCTGGGATACATGTGCCTTTCCTTCTCTCTCTCTCTCTCTCTCTTTCTCCGCTGCCACAAATTGCTTGCAGATTTTTCACACGTAGTAATGTGCTGGTTTGTAAACTGGGGTAATTGCAAACACCACCAAACAGCTTCAGCTATCGTCATGCATCACTGGCTAGCCACGATCTGCAGAGGCCTGGGTGCGTCCTCGCGCCTGACGCCATTCGCCATGATACGCAAGCGTTTGCTAATTTATCAAACAGGGCCGCACGTAAAGAAAACAGAGGGGTTTAGCTCTCCCAGATGTGCACAGGGAAAACCGGGGCTAGTTGTCACGCTTTGTTTCTCAGGGCGGAATCATTTTGATTGATCATTTGAGTGGACCGTTCAAAAATAGCAAAAATAAATAAAAATACAGTAAAAATAGCAATATTGCGAAAAAAATATTGCTATTTAAAATAGCCATTTTCTATTAAAATGCATTTTGAAATGTAATTTATTCTTGAGTTGCAAAACTGAATTTTTTTGCATCGCCACTCCAGTCTTCGGTGTCACATGATCCTTCAGAAATCATTATAATTTGCTGATTTGATGCTGACCAAACATTTAATGTCAACGCTTAAAAACGCTGATGTTTAATAGTTTTGTGGGAACTGCGATACACGTTTTCTGGATTAACAAGAGCTTTAGAAATGTTTTGCGACGTTATAAATGTCTTTTTGGTCACATTTGATCAAATAAATGCGCCCGTGCATTAATCAAAAAAAGATACAAATCATGTAAATCCTTTTTATTTATTTATTTAGGGTACTTTGACTATATGGGGCAAGTTGTCCCAATGGAGATCTGCAAATTAGCAGCTATTAAGGTCTGCATACTTTATAGACTTAACAGCTCAAATTAAAGATTAGCATTATTATGAAACAAAACATTTAATGAAAGAGCAAACATAATAAAAATAATAAACAGGAATATCAAAGTATTGTTCTGGTGACATACACACACACACAATATATATATATATATATAAAAACAAAACAAAATGCTAAAAACACACAAAAAAGGTCCCACCTTATATTAGGTGGTCTTAAGTATTCACATTTAGATTAACATTTTGGTACAATATATATATTTTATATATATATATAAAAACATATATATATCTATAATTAATTATATACTACCCTTACTGCTTAATCTAAAACCTATACCACCAAACCTGTCTGCAACCTTACCCACGTCCCACCTCAACAGAAGCAGATGTGTTTCGCAACACAATAAGCTACACTGTGCTTATTTCTGATGTAAGCAGTGACCCAAAAATATATCAAAATAGAATTTAAAGGAAAAAAATATTATTTTAATATTATTCAGTACTTAAACGAACAGCTGCAATGTAACAACAAAAGCGTTATCGTGTCTTTAGATCTAGGTGTTTGTAACCGACACGCTCCGTGACAACTTGCCCCAGGCTCCCACATTTCACAGCCGCTGCCCTAAAATAGCCCACGTGTGTGATTTCACACGCCACGGCCGAACCTGCAGGTGTGTGCCTCTGACCGCGTCCGACGTCACTCGCGGCCGACTCATCTCAGGCTGTCTTTCAGGATCAAAACAGACCTGAAGCGTATCGGCGGCGAGAGGAGGGGCGGGCCTCACCTGTGCCAACACACACACACACACACACACACACACACACACACACACACACACACACGCACGCACCTCACGCTTGCACGCGGCCCTCGTCTCAGAGGTGTGAGGTTACACACGGGCCTGCGTGCGAGAGCGCGTCCGGACTCAGACACAATAGACGTCCGTGTGTGTGTGTGTGTGTGGGTCAGCTGTCTCTTTCCCGCCGTGGGTTTGTCCGCGCTGGCACTCCGGCGTGTCTGGACCGGCGTCCTCGCGATAGCGTGTGTTAGCACATGATTCTCCGCGGCCTCCGCCTCCCTCGACGTCTGTCATGTTGGTATTTATCACATTTTTACTCCGTCTCTCGCTGTCTGCCTCCTTCCCCTCACGGAAAAATCATTTTAACAGGCTCTTTGTCTCTTGCGTTCTTGTGTTGTCAGAGCGTCTTTCTCCTGTAAGAGGGCAGCTGTCTTCGTTTCGGGGTCACGGGGGGTCACGTGCGCAGGGCGGGTCACGGGCGAGCAGCGGGCAACCAACAAAACCCCAAAAAACCCCGCACCTCTCTCATTAAACCAGCTCGCTTCTCTGCTTTTCCCCCCTAGAGAAAATTAAACGACCCACAGACAACATCAAATATATTACAGAACAATACGTGATTATTCAATTAACAAACAACAAGTATTTACGTTTTCCGGTAATTAATAATTAACGAATGTGCTTCAGAATCTTTTAAGGATCACTTTAATGGATCACATAGGCGAAATCCTGCAAATATTCCACTTTCATTAAATATTTCAGGTTTCATTAAAAAAGCCCAGCCCAAATCTTTCAATTTAGCTTGGTATTTAAAAATAATATATTTTTTTTGTATAAATATATTTAATCTAGGACCTGTTCATTTTACCTAAAGATGAAATATGAACATTTTGATAGTTTTGATATATATATATATATATATATATATATATATATATATATATATATATATATATATATATATATATATTATATATATATTCAGAGATTAGAGCTGATTGGGTTTCACGCTTATTACTTAATAGTAGCTTATTACACAATAACTTGTTTGTTTTCACTAGCTGAGATGTTTCAAAAAAAAAAAAGTATACTATATATACGATAAAATCTAATGGTTTGATAATATCACATATTGAAAAAAAAGGGAAAAAAAGCAATGCACTGGTTTCCTAAATATTTCCTAAAGCGAGCTGAACGCGTTATATGTTGAGACGGATGTGTTTGATTTCGTTCAGTTTCTGTAAAACAGCCGCACTGTTTAATTCCTCGGCTTCTCCTCGTCTCCTAACGTGATCTGCGAGGATATCGATATCAGGGGATATCATATTAGCCTGCCATCTCACATTTCGTTTGCATCCGTTCCTTGTGAACATAACGAAATCTTATTTAAGCCAGACCAATCACTGCAGTCGTTTAGATGCATTTCTTTAAAGCAGCTGTAATCGAACCGGTCTCTATCCAGCAACATTTTCTCCCCTTTCCTCCATATATAAGCTCGCAAACGCGCGCGGAATCGACAGCGTCGTATTTAACGGACGGGTTCGTGGTAGTTCACAGGTGCATTAACAGAAAACATCCCGAAAGGAATCGCCAGGAAGAAATCCTCAATATTCGGTTTCCTCAGAAAACCGCGCGCGCTCCTGTTTGACCGAATCGCCAGTCGGAGATCTGAGACTCTTTTTTGTTGTGTTTTTTTTTTTTTTTTGTTTTAGGCTTCCAGTGTTGACGACTTTTCTTTTTCTTCTTCTTCTTTTTTTCATGGTTTTCCTTTATTGTTGCGCCAGCTCAGTAAAACTAGGGTAATGATCGCGCTTTGCTTTATAGAAGTATATTGCAACTTTGCCAATGCAACACTGCCAGAGTTTCCAAAGTAAAATGTAGGCTGCTATTGTCACAAACCTCTAATATATCAACGCAGTATACGATTTTAAACCGAACGAGAAAAATCAGGTGAGTGGGTAAAGTTTTTTTTTTTTTTTTTTTTAATATATATAAAAAAGTACAGGCTAATAGGCCTTTCAAATAAGATTTCCAGGCGTCTTTATTTATTCTATCGCAGTTTGCTGATTTATTACAAGCGTGACTTGAATGTGGATTTTAAATGTATTTTGCCAAGAAAAACGCATTGGTTATAATATAGGACTTTATGCCAATAATTTACGCCACAATCCACGTTATTCAAAACTGCGCGTGTCTGGATTTTCAAATCATTTTCTTTGGCCGAACGTTTTTTTTTTCCTTCTCCCGCATCGATTGGAAGGTGCTTGGGTGTGTTTTTGTTATTATTAATTGATTTTACCGTCAGTGACAAACTAACACAAATGATTCTCTGGCGCCCGACACCAAACACTCTTTCCAGCTCGTTCATTTCCATCCGACTGCTGGCACACACTTGAGAGATGATGTCTTCTCTCTTTTAAGCATTAATGTTGCGGGAACGGGCGAAGGGAAAAAAAAAAAATAACACGGCGATTATTTTTAATTGAGCTGGCAGAAATCTTGCGCTCCTCACAAATGTGGTCAAAATGGCGGACGTGACGCGCAGGTGTAACTCTGACGTTACCTGGCAGAAGCTGGTCGCTGGACGTTAAACGCCGCTTTGCTGACTCTTAAATATATATTTCGGGATTTCCCTGACCTCTGTGAGGAGCGATGAGACTCGTGCTGGGCTTGTAGTTGAGACGCCAGGCCGCGGTTTGTGAAGTTTGAGTGACAGGTACGATATTCCACGTTTTGCTAGGCGTTGTAAGACACTTTTATGTATACCATTGCGTTATTAACGTCTTTTTATACGTTTGAAAAGACACGACAGGCCTATAAAACAAGTCACGAGAGGTCATGTGCGTTTATTAGCGATTGCGACTTAAAGTGTTCAAGAAATAGTTTTATTAATAGTATAACAACAACAACGGACGGTTCTTCCGCCAAGTAATATAGTTCATTAGCCTAATAACCGTGGGCTATTTACGGTTGCCAAGCAACCTGGCGTATTAATATAGCCGCAACTGTCAGTTGGATGCTGAAAATTTGGAACCGCGCGTTTGTTTACACAAATATCACGGCGCTTCAGATGTTTGTGTGTCCGTAAAGTACGTGATTTGTTTATTTTTTATTTCCTTTCGTAATTTATCGTGTGTTTCGGAAGGGATAACGAGCCGAAGTGCGTAGGTAAAGACTGTATAACTTAGACAGGATTACGGCAACAATTTCACTTAGCCTGTAACGGTCGAACGTTCAAACTGATATTTGAATAGATTTTTTTTTTTTAAATTAACGCCATTTAAATTAGTTTAATAGCTTAACTAACTTTTAATCAATTAAAAAGTTATATAAAAAACGCTTTATTCTCTGGCGCCGCCATTCTATAAAAGAAGTGAGTTGTGCTTTAGGCAAGTGAATTTCCAAACGCACATGTTGATCAGAAGCTAATTATCTCATACTCGCACTGGTAGCACTAGAGGAAGCCATTAAGGGCTGTGTTTCAAACAGAGAAGGGATTGTTTGAAATAAAGGTGCTGCTTTTATTGAAACAAATGCATTCATAAACAAATTCTGCTCTTCTCTGGTTGTGTGCTTCAATTAGCATCTTATTAGAGACCTCAAGCAGGTGTTGGTTTTGACACATAGGCTCCGATTTGAAAGAGGAAGCACTAATGAAGAGTTTTACTGCGATGGGAGAGCGTTATCACCATACATCCGTCCAATGATGTTTTCTTGGTCTCTCATTTAAGAGATATTTGCATATGTTTGCTAATCCAGCATTTCAAATCAATTTCCCTTTTTTTTTGTGGGAAGAACAGCATCCAAGCAGTCATTCACCGATTTTTTTATTTTTTTTTCTTCTCCAAGAAATCGTCAACAAGAATTGATCAACAACTCGGTCCGCGTCTCGTCTCAGATCCGAACATCTCTAGGAATCTCTGCTCCGCTTTATGCCGCAAGCAGCTGTTGTTTCATATTCCTTTTGATCGCGAGATTAAAGTATTCCCAAAACTCAGATGATTACGATTGCGTGTAAAAAAAAAAAAAAAAAAAAAAAGCAGCGTTTACGCTCCCAGTCAACCCAGTCAAGAAAATTGTGACATTTGAAAAGCCTTTTAGAGCGTTCGGTGGCAGATATCTGATGCACGTTAAAATTTGCTCAATTAAACGTCGCAAAACGCGTTTGTGATCTTATACACTCATTAGTGCTTGACCATTTTATTTGATTTCTAAAAATGGCCGGTGGGAGATTTTGAAGCTGACGCGGATGATCGATCGAATTTTTTTTTTGCAGGGACGTCTTCGCCGAACAACTTTTCGAAGTTTTGTGAGTGACATCGCATCTCCTTTCGCCTGCCGCGTTCGGGCCGGAGCTCCTCGTTTTCTCAGACAAACACAGCATATGTTTGTTTTAAATTAGAGATGCACATGGGGAGCGAGGGGTGCGCGGTCGCGTTCCTCTTTGTCTCGGCCTCTAAATCCACGAGCAGCTGCCGGCTGCAGGGTCTGCTGGGAGTTTCGGAGAGAGCCGCGCGCTTTCTCCCATCGGCCTGTGCCAAGGTGGCGTTACGCAAGCCGCAGTGACCGCGACCCAGACTTAACAACACGGTTGCCATGACTAGCTTGATGGGATGCTGAACTTTGCCTCGGTGGCGGATAGGAACTTGTCAAACTGGCAAATTGTGCACCACCGGACTGGACTGCATTCTCTCTCTCTCTCTCTCTCTCTCTCTCTCTCTCTCTCTCTCTCTCTCTCTCTCGCTCTCGCTCTCGCTCTCTCTCTCGTTCTGCCACCAGCCCCCCTCCTCTCTTTCCCCTCCCTTTCAGCTCTTCAAGCTAACGTATTGGCTGAGCTACAGGCATCTTGTTGCCAAATAGGTGGGCCCTACTCGTGTTGGCAAAGGCTCAGGCAATGGTTAAGGAAAGAACGCGGAGAGGACGAGAGAGAGCGAGCGAGCGAGCGATCGAGAGAGAGAGAGAGTTGGAGAGAAAAGGAGTAAAAAAAGCAGCAGCACTTGGGTTTGCCAGCGGTCCTGCGAGCTCGTCCAACATTGATTCGGTTCTCTTTTTTTTTTTATTCCTGCCCGTATTCTGTGCTTTGCATTAGCCAGCAAACCCCCACCCGCCCCCTTCGTCGCAGGAGTGTGCATGCATGTGCGCGCGTGCCTGCGTTATGTGTGTGCTGCGCGCTCTGAGTTTTTTGCCGGATCCAAAGATCTAAGAAAACACTCATTGCGCTTTGCCAAGGATTTTTTTTTTTCCGGCATTGTTTAGATTTTTTTTTTTAATTATTTGAAAGCAAAAGCATATATTTTAAGCGCTGTTGCTTTGAGTAATTTTTTTATTTTTTTTTGTGAGCACACACCTTCATTTTATTTCATTTGTTTTCTTTTAAATTTTTTTTATTTATTTTTTTTTGTGCAGCAGATTTTTTTTTTTCTAACCAATTTTACCTGGAGCCGCAACGCAAACGAAAATTCTTGATTTTGAAATTAACTTCTTTCCGCCGGCAATTGGAGCGTCTCCAGTCTTCTTTCCTTTTTACCCAAGTTTTTTTTTTTTGGTCGCCAATTCTTCATCTTTGCCAAGCCAGCAGTTGTTGTTTCGGCGTGAGTGGCAAAGAACTGGTGCGGGTGGATTTTTTTTTTCCCGTCCTGAACGGCGTGCCAAATTTATGATGAGAGTGCAAAATGGTAACTACCAGCCTTTCTCTCTCTTTCTGCTCCTGTCTGCAGCGTGTGCTTTTCACGGTGCTATCTGCCTTCTCGTTTGTCGAAATGTGAACATGCCTGGATTTTTGCACGACAGCAGCCCGCAGACAGGATTTGATGGCAGGTCTTGAAGGGACGCAGTTTAACCGCGGTCTTGTTGTGGCGAGAGTTGGCGGAGAGGGTCTGGGGCACGGCGGCCCTGGCACTGGGGCACCGTGGCGCGGTTTAGGCTTTGTCACTGAGCGTTGTGTGGTGAAGGTATTATTGGAGAGCTGAATGAGTCTTCCGTTGCCGTGGGGATCGCCAAGCTTTTCTTGGCCTGACTTGAGCTAAAGAAGCTGCTTTCTGTGAATTGCAGAATCCCGGAATTCCTGCACAGCCGCTGAGATCTGTCTGAAAAAGAGCCTCGTTTAGCTTTTCTATTTGAGTTCGCTTTTCATTTAATTGAAAGTCTTTGTATTTGTGTAGGATAATTGTGTCTTACCTTAAGGGGATTTTGCTTCATGCATGCTTCTGTTGTGAAAATGGAAAATAATGATCGATCACGTTCTCATAATGGCTTTTCATTTACGTTCTATTCAGTCTTTATTTATGGATTTGATTGATTTTCTTTTTTTTGTTTGTTTTCTTCAGCGCTGAAAGAAATGTCAAAATTAGATGCTAAAAGCAGAAAATTGGCATTGAAATCTATACCAAATCAAATGGCTTTAATGGAATGGAATGATAAACGGAGGCTAAATAGAATGTATTATTTAAGTTGAGAGTAATGTGGACTAAATTGATTTTAACAATGTGAAAAATAATTTTCTTAATCTGTATTTTTCAGTTTTTTTTCCTAAACAATTTAAATGTACTTGAGGAAAACAAATTGTATAAATAAGACCTGAATGCAGAAAGAATATTCTGATTTAAATTTAGAATATATATATATATTTTTTAAACCTCTCTAAAATTATTGACATTCCTAAAATGCATACAAATAGACTTAATTCAGTATGCATTCTCTTTTATTTGACGTTTTTAAGGCAAAACTTATTTGCAGATGAATAAATGCGATTGCAATCAATGCATCCTTTCTCCAAAGTTGTCAAACATTTTCTTTAAGTTCCACGAAAGTCTCTAAAAAGCATTTTTTTGTTTTTTTTTAATCCAACAGGATGAATTTCATCCCTTCATCGAGGCTTTGCTGCCACACGTCCGCGCGTTCTCCTACACCTGGTTCAACCTTCAGGCCCGCAAACGCAAGTACTTCAAGAAGCACGAGAAGCGCATGACGAAGGACGAGGAGCGCGCCGTCAAAGACGAACTCCTGGGCGAGAAGCCCGAGATCAAGCAGAAGTGGGCGTCCCGTCTGCTCGCCAAGCTCCGCAAAGACATCCGGCCGGAGTTCCGCGAGGACTTCGTGCTCACCATCACGGGGAAGAAGCCTCCGTGCTGCGTGCTGTCCAACCCCGACCAGAAGGGCAAGATCCGCCGCATCGACTGTCTGCGGCAAGCCGACAAAGTCTGGCGCCTGGACCTGGTGATGGTTATCCTGTTCAAGGGAAGCCCGCTGGAGAGCACGGACGGAGAGAGGCTGGTCAAATCACCGCAGTGCTCCAACCACGGCCTCTGCGTGCAGCCGCACCACATCGGAGTGTCCGTCAAAGAACTGGACCTGTATCTGGCCTACTTTGTCCACACGCCAGGTGAGTCACGGATACACACACACACACACAGAAACATGGCGCTGCGTAACCCGGTTCAGGAAACACGGTCCGATTCAGTTCCGGGCTGTATTCCAGAAATGTGCTTGAATGCAAATATATGCAAATACAGGCTTTGTTGCGTTTATTTCTTTGTCGTTGTTTGTGTGGTTGCGATTTAAACTTGAAGGAGTGTGTGTGAAATTGTGAAATTTGTGAGTTTTGTGTGTGTGTGCAATGGTTTATAGAGTATGTTCGCTGTAGTGTGTGTAGCGTAATGCAAGCATGGCTTTGATAGTTTGTGTTTGTGTGTATAAATGTCAGATTGTGTATTGTGGCGGTGACAGCTGGCCTTCTCCCAGCTGGTGTAAAGGCCAGACACACACACACACACACACACACACACACACACACACACACACACACTGGTTAGTTACACTACTGCCTTTAAATAAACACACCAATAATCAGAACGATCACAATCTCCTAGACAGAATATACCTTCTATTCACTCTTAATTTATGTATTTTATTTAGTTATTTATTTTTGTTTTGCTCAACATTGAAATGTCAAAATTAAATCATATAACATTAAAAATCCCAATAATAAAATTATTTTTATTGTTTTAATTTAATGGTAAATACAGACGAAGTAGAATGTAAGTTTATAAAACATACAGCTAATTAGTTTTATACAGCATTTAAAAAATATATTAATATAATAAACATAAAATGTAAACACTTTAATCCATTTTTTTATAAATAATATATATTTATATAAAATACATTATCATTATCATATAATAATAATAATAATAATAATAATAAAAGAGAGATAATTGCCAGGATGTTGTTTCTAAACGGTTAATATTTTCTCCATCTCTACCGCAACAGTTTAAAGTGTTTTTTGTCTTATCTAAAATATTAATTTATTAACTGTAACAAATAACTATTGTCATGTCATGCATTATTTCCAAACACTTAAATTAATGCTGCAATAATAGTTTGTTCATTTAATATGGATTTTAATTAAAAATATGTAAGTAATTAAGTAAATATTTATTTATTTTGATATTAGATTTTGCGATTGTGGTTTTGTTGCAGTTGCAAGTGTTTCTTCGTCAGATGCAGTGTAACTGTATTGGCGGCAGCTCTTCGGAAAACACAGAAAGAGACGCTCACAAACAGCGCAATATTATATTTGCAGCTATTTACAGGCAGCTCGGTTATTTAGCTATTATCTGTGCACTCAGTGTATGTGAACAGGCAACATTTGATGGCGGTTTTTGCCTTTGTTGTGACACAGAGCCATAATTCTGTTTGTTGGCAGGGCCTCCGAAAGAGATTTTGTTGCCCATGCCGAGTTTCCCTTTCGCTCCGTGTGGAACGCAGCGCCAGTTAGCCGGTTCACCATGCCGTTCTTTTCCTGTTTAACGGTATGCCAGGACTCAGATTATCTCCTGCTGACCCCGGCCGAATCTCCTGTCTTAATCCGGACGCTATTAAAGCGGCCCGATGGCTCATTGTTCCGGGCCACATCCGCTTTACCATATTGAGGGAATAGTGCTGCAACGTTTGTTCATCTCCCTTAAACACCGACAGACCCCGCAGTCGGTATTTCGCGAAGATTATTCTCAAAGCAAACATTTGCATTTATTTTTTCGACTGCAGTTTTAAACGGCCAGCGCCTGCCAAAAGCCGGGCCTGGTTTAGATCACTTCTGCTTTCGCTGTCTCTGAAAATCAGCGTTTACATTTCGGCTCGGGCCTCTGAACGACGGCTTGTACTGTGATGTTTGCGCGCTGCGGATCAGGAGGCGCAGATTCGGGAATAATTCGCTCTCCGCGTCCGGTTGTTTAGCGGTTTATTGACGAGATGCGTGTCGTATCGCCCCGCGGGAGCGATTAATGACGTTAAACTCCGTCGCTTAAATACCCGGGAGCGCGACGGCGTAATTACGTTCGGCCTTCTCGCCGTACGCCGGCTGTATTAATGATGATGATTAATGGGAGTTTTTGACGAGCACCTCGGATCGGCCGTCTCGCGCCGCTCCAGAAAAAAAAAAAAAAAGTTGTTGTTTTTCTTCTGCGTTTGTCAGGATGATGGATGTTTTCTCCGGGGGTTAGTCATCTTTGGAGCTCGCCACGTCATACGGCTTCCATTATCGCGCAGTCATGATAAAAACATGTGCCTGCTCTCATCTCTAATCGAGCTGTGTCCAGCTCAGACAGCCGATAAAACGCTGGCCGCGGTGCCAAGTTCTGTAGTCAGGCGACGGCTATACAGCTCTGTGTTGTAAAGGAACAGTCGCTGAAAAGAGGGGAACTAATGGTGGCCTTTTCCTTTCAGAAAAGGAAATGGATGTATATAGTCGAACGACAAAAGACTCTTAAAGCGCGGTCAAGCGTTAAATCACTTGTTTCACAGCGAATCATCTATTCAGGATGGTTTGCACAGCTTTCAAAGGTGTTGGAGATATCGGAGAGGTGTCGCGATTTCTAGCGGGAGTTTAAAAATAAAGACGGATTTCGCGCTGTGGGTGTTTTCGATGACGGCGTGAGCCGGTATTGGTATTTTCTGCATTACGTTTTTATTTAGCCTTGCGGTTGCGTCTCTTCAGGAGCGACAAAAGCAGCGAGACTGCTTGCCGCCAGGCCTTTGGCCAGCAGAGTTTCTTCTTGGCCGGTGACGGAGGTGATTCCCGCTGCTCCAGGCTTTGAGGCTCGTACACCCTGACCGACAGCAGACAGTCACCCGCTCTGACCGCTGACACCTGCTCTGGTCACCTTCACATTTGATTCAGAGCCGGTGTACCCGCTCGGATCGCAGTCAGGAAGCTGTTTTTCCTGTGTTTATTGTGTTTGTGAAAGAGAGGGAGTTTGTGCAATTACAGGTGCTGGGAAAATATTAGTCCGTTTCACTTTTTGGCTGCTTTTAAAACACGACATCGGGATATTTTGAAACCTGTGTGTTAAAGCTCATTTGTTTAGAAATGATACATTTGAGTTTCTGCTTCGGTGATGGCAGGAAAAAAAAAGATTGAAAAATCATCACTTTTTTTTTTTTTTTTTTTACGTTTTAAATATATTTAACGTGTTAAATATAAATAATGTGTGGGGGGGTTTTTATATATGGGGTAAATTTAATAATTAAAAAATGGATTACATTTTTTATTAGTTTTTTAAAACATATATATTTGTAATTTCAGAAATTTCAGAAAATCAAAAAGTTAAAAAAAAAATACACATCCTTGTTAAATAAGTGTTTTCATAAAGTAAAATTTTACTCATCGTTCATTTTAACAGCAAATCTCTTTATATTTTGAATTTCTAATACATTTCATTTGACAAATATTTTATCAGTATATTTACAATATGCTCATTCTAACTATTTTAATGTATATTATATTTTACGTTTGCTTTAATGTTTGTAGGCGAAATATAAAATAATAATTTCCCTAAAGATGCTTACATTAATTCACTTAATAGTTATGATATGCAGCGTGTGGAAAAACACACAGCATGTCAGATGAGATAAATATATTTACTTATTAACTGGAAGCAACTAGGACGGAAGATGCGTGAGAAGTGCGTGTTCGAAAAGCGTTTAGTTTGAGCTGTTTTCTTCTAATACAGAGAATCATCGTGAAAGAAAGCCTTAAAACAAAATAAAAAAAGAAGATAACTGCAGATGAGAAGGAAATGGAAAAACAGGAGAAATGTTGGAGGAGAAGGATTGACTTTGGCTGGGCTCTGCATTTCTTTACAGCCTTTCGTTTGGATAAAACGGGCAAATAAAACCTACAGAGGTAAACCAAAGCGCCCCATATACTGCGCGCATAAACACCGAAACAAACAGAAAAAATGCTAACCAGAGATGTTAATATTCTCTGGCAGTTTAAAGTAGATTACATCAACAATAAGCGCACCAAATGAATCCTTCTCCTCCCGATCAACTATTAATTATTAGTAATGTTATTATTCGCATTGTTGCATTTGTTAAAACGCAGAATAGAGCAGCGAGCAGAGAATAAAGACGGTGCAAAATGCCAAAATGGAAACAAAAGCCGGTCTGCGAAGGGAACTTCGACTGGTGTGTGTGTTTGGCACCGGCGCACGGATCTCAGCTTTTCAAATCACGCCACACGCTCTGCCAACATCCCTCTCTCTTTCCCAGCCTCTCCTTCCATTTAACCCGCTTTTTCAGGCCTTTTCCTCCGAACGCGTCCTCCCTCTCTCTCTCTCTCTCGCCATCTTAACACCTCCGTCGATGCGGCGACGGGGAAAAACAAGCCCTTACCTCGCACGCAGTTCCGTATAGAAACATACACACGCTTTCTGTCGCAAGAAAACGCGTTTTTTTTTTTTTTTTTTTTTTTTTCAGAGAGTAATTTTCTTCTTTAATGATTCAGAAATTGGCCGCAGCGAACGATCCCATACGCCGGGAAAGCCGCGTTCCAAATCAAAATGGAGAGTTTGGCAGCGCCGACTTTGGCTGCCGGGCTTCTGTCTGTGATTTTTAGATGTTTAAAAAAAAAAAAAAAAAAAAAAAAAAAGAAATACGGGTCTGATAGATCATCCGGCTAATCGTGTTTAAGTACATATATTTTTACACAAAACCACCCTTTAGGCGTCTGACCCCGAGTGGTCAAGCTGTCGCCGGCTGAATTAAAGTTGCTTTCGTTTCTGAAGAGCGTCGAGAAAAGCGGCATTAGCGCATGGCACTTTTGACAACCGGCTTTTACCAGATGAGAGTCACAGAGTTTGACACGAGCCCTCGTAGGAATGCGCGTTTTTGTGCGTTTGCGCCGTGACGTTATTTCTACACGGGTGTGTACGGTGCGCCGTGAATGACACGCCGGACAGGCTAATAGCGGCAGTCAGACTGAGCGAATAATGATTGGAAAATGAGGGCTATTATTGAACTAGAGTAAACAGCGCAGGACTCTGGTGAAAAGACCTCATTCACCACAGCGCTGGAGTGCAGCGGCTTTCTTCTCCTCAGGGGTCCTCCTGCCGCTCTCAGAATCCGCCTTTTGTTCGCCACAGAGACTGACAGAGAGAGGGAGAGAGAGAGCGGTCTAACGAGACCTTCGTTTTGTCGTGTCGACGAGGCCGCTTCATCACTGCAACAGTAGACACACACTGACTGCCCACGGGGCGCTGACAGCAAAAACTACTTTTTGCTACTATCATGCCTTTTTTTTTTTTTTTTTTTTTTTTTCAATGTAATGCAGGACATTTACCGTATGAGCTGCTGGTTTGTAGATATTTACCACGGTGCACTAAATTAATTGTGCTGTGATGGTAATACCATGGTAGTTTTTATGCAACTTTTTAGAGCTACTGCTTTTTCTCTTATAAATATTTAACATGTTTTATTTTACTGAAATACGTTATTTAATCAGAAATACTGATTTGGATTTTCCACATGCTAACAAAAAAATACTATATACACTTTTTTTTTTTACAGTGATATTAGTAAATACTTGATATGCTAGTTTATTGTTAACAAAGTGCGATAATAGTACCATTTTCTTTACATATTTACAGGCCATTTTTGTTCAAACATAGTACTATTATAATAGATTTGTATGATTTATATTTTTTATTTATTTTACAAAAATTATATGAACAAAAAATACTATTTATACCACTATAATATTATATAATACTATGTTTTTGTGGTGATATAGTAAATATCCAAACTGCTAGTTTTCCCTCACAAAACGTACCATGGTAAAATAGTTTTTTTTCTGTTGATTATATTTACTGACATTTTTACTGTTAAAATACAGTAATAGTATGCCCTGCTAATGTGTATTCACCTCAGAATTATATATATTAATAAACATACCTTTACCTTTTTTTTTTACATGGTACCATGGTGATATAGTAAATAGTTGGCATGCTAATTTGTTTTCCGTACAACAATTGCTATAGTAACAAAAAATAACTTTTTAATATTTATTATTTCAGCTAATGTTTTTTTTTTTTCATCCAAGTGAAACCGTTAGAATCCAGTAGATTTATTAGCTTTCTTTCTGTAAATTACTGTGGCAGTATTAGTGCAGTGATGGAATCAGATGATTAATATGGTGTGCTGTTTTTGTCTTAAGGAAAAAATTACATTTCTTAAAGGTAAGTGCAAATCAGCAGCAAATCTTCCATATTGTCACCGTGATTCCATGCTGATATAGTACATTTACTTTCTTTACAAACATTTGCCATGTTTTGTGTGTACACCTACATATATATTCCATTAAAAAAAATCTTTTTTTTTTTTTCTTTTTTAAAACAAATTTATGGTTGTTTCATAAACTTCTCACACAGTGCTTCAGGGCTCTTTGGCACTGTATGTGAATGCTAATATATGGATGTTTGCTTGGAGGTGCGTGAGCAGGTTTCTGTGTGTTGTCTGTGTGGAAGCACTCGTGTGTGTGTGTGTGTGTGTGTGTAAATGCATGTGAGCTAGAGAAAAAATGCATCAGGGCAGCTCAGGGACGCAGAGTGTAAACTAGGTGCTAATGCCTCCTTTTGCCTGTTTTGTCAGTGCAAACGTTCTAATTAATGGGAATGGAATAAATAAATTAAGCGGCTACGTCTCTCCACAGCTGAGCAGCGAGAGAGAGCGAAAGAGAGAGAGAGAGAGAGCGACTGCGAATTTCTCTTCCTGTTCCACTTATCATGTTATGACCTATTAGCCCAGGCTTTGATGCAGAGGCTTTTGTCTACACACACACAAAAGCAGCTTTATTCCGTCGGATTTATGAGGTATTCATGTAACTAATAAAATCATTTTCCTCCAGATTTGAATTCATTGTGCATGTAATTGACTTTGCAGAGAGTGCACTAAAATATATGCAAGTAAAGAGCCACTGCTGGTTAGTGGTGTTTGCTAAGTCAAGCATTTTTACTTAAGCTAAAGGAATATTTTCATTTTTGGGTGAACTTAATTGAAAAAGTCTTCCATCATTTTTTTTTCTTTTTTTTTATCAGTACATGTTTTTGGAGAAATTTGGCATTACATCAGTTGCTCCACATTGAGTCCCCTGCAGTGAATGGGTGCCGTCAGAGTCCAAACAGCTGATTAAAAAAACACCACATTATTATTCTTATGAAATGAAAGGCTCCATCTTTAATATTGCTTTCTCTAGTCATTTTGTGGCTTTATTGATTTCAAACAGGCAGTTTTGGTGGTGTGGGTTATTTGTGGTTTACTGTGATGTTTTTATAAGAGCTTTAATCAGATTCTGACGGCACCCATTCACTGCAGAGGATCCTTTGGTGAATAAGTGATAAAAGGCAAAATTTCTCCAAATTTGTTCTGATGAAGGAACAGACTCATCTGCAGTTTAAGATGTAACACTAAGTAGTAAACTTTATGTTTGTGTTGTGGTGTAATTTGTTTTGGGAGTGCTGTCCCATAATCCCTTGCACCATCCACAAGCTGTAGAGACCTCTGTTGACTCTGATATGTCTTGCTGTTCCAGTATTTGCCTCTCTCTCTCTAACTCTGTCTCACACACACACACACACACACACACACACACACACACACACACACACACACACACACACACACACAGGATGGCCAGTGCAGGTGCAGTGATTAGAGCAGATTTATTGTAGTCTCTTGCTCTCATTTAGTCTAATTTTATAGAGCCGCTTTAATTACAGTGCAGTCCTGAACCTCTGAACTTTACCTGCGCTGATGATAATGCCCCATTCACTCGCTCTCTGTCTTTCCCCCGTCCCACGGGAGGAGATTTTTAAATACATCATAAGGTACATTAAAGGAATTATTCACCCAAATCGTTTACTCCCCACTTTTTTCACTGAAGAAAAAAACCAAAAAACAAAATGAGATGTTAGGCAGAATGTTTAAGCTGCTCTTTTCTGTACTATTAAAAGTGAGATTATTTATTCTGTTAAGCTAAAAAAATGACCATTACTGGAATACTGACTTTACCTTTGGAATTGTTAAAATTAACTTTTAAAACAAACATTATTACAGTTAAAAAACAAAAAAACAGAGGTGGATTTTAGAACTCATTCTAGCAGTGTAAAGTTTTGCAGATCTTTGTATTTTGACCAAAATTTTTTTCTTAAAAATTGTTCTTTTCTCTGACTAAAGTGACATACAGGTTTAGGTTTAAAATGGCATTTTATTTGATCTTAACTGTTGTTCTTGGGATCACAAAAAAGTTATACAAATTCAACCTTTCATCTTATTATTTGTGGCAGCTTATACTTTTGTCTTATTTCTGACTAAAAAAATGCAATAATTGTGCTCAAAATATTACAGGCATTTTTCATTAGTAGAGGTACTAATTACATAATATATATTGTTGTTTATTTTTTAAATCTCGTCATTTCAGTTTAACTTAAAATCTTTAGTTATATGTAGTTTTTATGGTGTTTCTTGCTTTTATGAGCAGGGTTATACAGAAAACTAAAACCATAAAAACTGTTACTTGAAATATATATATTTTTAATGAATATAAATTTATTTTAATGAAATAAAATATAAACAAATTTAAGCTTATTTTATGTAAAGAAATAAATTAATACAATTATATAACGATTAAAAAATAAGCAAAAAAGTTGTAGCTAAAATTAAAATATTTTAAAAAACTATCTGAGCGTATCCTCCTGAGATTGTAGAGCAGCTACACATGTTCCCTTACAAACATGTTTCCTTTCATTTTATCATTCTGTTTTCCTCCTCTCATCTGTTTTTCTCTTCAGTCGACATCATCCCCTGTGACTCCTTGAACCAGAGATACAAGAAGTCGTGATGGTGCCTGTGTGCCTGTGCGCGCGTGTGTGTGTGTGTGTGTGTGTGTGTGTATACTGTATGTGCACATGTGCGTCATAGTGCGAGGCTAGGCCACAACAAACGGCATCTGCAGATAGCACATATGGGCAAAACCATCACAGGCCCTTATACACACACGTCTCAGAGCAGCTGAACCCACTTCACACCTGATGCTGGGGGTCTGTGTGTTCCCCGCTCTATTCCACAAACACAGATGGGACCCTGAACCCCCAGGACGGGCCTCAGACCGGGGGCTTTCCTGGCTGTGGGTCCGGAGCGGTCCGCTCTGATTGTGGGTGTGCAGACGGTTTTCACACGCTGGTTTTGAATCCACAGATCTGTTACTGCTGCGCATCGTGAGGCTTTAGTAAGTTCAAATCACACATAAAGTATAGGTTGAATTTTAATTTTAGTTTGATGTTTACTTGTTTGCTGTTATTGATTAGTTTTTTTTGAAACAGTGATATTGAAGAGCTTAACGTTATAATGTTCTATCATTTTTTTTATTATTTAGTAATATCTGTTGTTCTAAATGTCATTCTATCTGGCTGTTACGTATAATTTTAACCAATCAATCTCTCCATGCATCCGACCAACCAGCCTATCCATCTATCAATTAATCAAATGAATGAATCCACCCAACCAATCTGTCTATTCGTCCATCCATCATCCATCCACCCAATCAGTCATCCATCCATCCACCCAATCAGTCAGTCAGTCATCCATCCATCCATCCACCCAATCAGTCATCCATCCATCCACCCAATCAGTCATCCATCCATCCACCCAATCAGTCATCCATCCATCCACCCAATCAGTCATCCATCCATCCACCCAATCAGTCATCCATCCATCCATCCATCCACCCAATCAGTCAGTCATCCACCCAATCAGTCATCCATCCATCCATCCACCCAATCAGTCAGTCATCCACCCAATCAGTCATCCATCCATCCATCATCCACCCAATCAGTCATCCATCCATCCACCCAATCAGTCATCCATCCATCCATCCATCCATCCATCCATCCATCCATCCACCCAATCAGTCAGTCATCCAAGCAATCAGTCATCCATCCATAGTTCTGTCCATTCTTCTTTGTTATCTGACTTTAAGCATTATAAACTTAACTACTTAAAAGTTCTGTGAATTCATTCGAATTTCAGCTTATTTTATTTGAAAATGTTGTTTTCCATAATGTAAGGACTGCTCTGAGTTCATCTGACGTGGAGTCGGGGTGGAGGAGCTTTGTCTGATGATGTGTTGAAAGCGAGGTATGCAGCCGTTAGCGTCATGATTGAGTGGATTTTATAGAAATGCTTTTCCAGAACTTTTGTTAGAACTTCTTTTGAATCAGATAGTGAGAGATAAGATACACATCGACATTATGCATAGCTGTATGGTCTGTAGCTGTAAATAAATCTGTGAAAACAATGACAGTTTTGGCAGCCTGATGTGTTGTTTTAGTGAAATGATCTGCACTTGTTTTAACACACTCTGGGAATGTCCATGTTGTATACATCATCTATTATACAACAAGAGCCTTTTTTATAGCAAGGTCTGTTCAGCATTAAACGCTAAACTGAATTAAACCTTGCTGAAGTCGTCAGCAAAGATTTAGGATTCAAAGTGAGAGTCTGTGTTTATTTTAAGAGCAGCTGAACATAAATGTGCGCGCGCACACACACACACACACACACACACACACACACACACACACACACAGAGTAGATCTCTGCCTACTTTTGTGGTCAGATTTTAATCTGTGGTTTTGGCCCAAAGAATGCCTAAAGGTTTTGCTTTTCCAGTGTTTCTGTAGTTATTGTCTTTCATCAAATGGAAGTTCGTATTAGCTTAAAGTCCTATCTTAGACTGCAGAAAAGTCTTTTAATGTACACTACACAGATTCACTGGAAGTATTTATTAACACAGATTCATGGAATAGGTTATAGAATCCGTTTAATATGAATATACCATTCAAAACATTGGGTGTTTTTCTTTTTTAAGAAATGAGTCATTTTTATTCAGCAAGGACACATTAAAAAGATCAAAAGTGACAGCGCTGTTCTTTTGAATGTCAAGTTTCTAAAACAGCATTAAGCAGCATGACTGTTTTCAACATTGATAATAATTAGAAACATCTAAAGGACCAATCAGAATGATTTCTGAAGGATCATGTGAAGGATCAACTATTTTGCTGTATTTTTTTTTTTTTTAATCACAAAAATGCTTCCTTGGTGAGCATTGTACTTAAAGCATTCTATTAAAAACATGAAAAAATCTTAGCATGCCGTATACATATAATTATATTTATTAGCATGCATAAAAGCCGGAATGAATAGTTTATATGCTGCAAGTGAATTTAGGCATCAATCATGTGAACGTTACGTTTTTATTGTGGTCATCCTAAAAACAGCTGTGAAGGGCCTCGCACCACTGCTGGCCTGTGATTATTTAGCGAACGCGGCCACAGAATTTGCCTTTATATAAGCTGTGACATCATAGTTGGGTTTTTGATGCTGACTTGTGATAGGACACAGTTTAATGTTGCAGAAAGGTTCTCACAGTTACAGTTTGAGAAAATAAAGAAGCTTTTGTTCACTCGCTCGCTTTCGTGGTTGACTTGCTTTCATTTTTGAGGGGGAAAACCTCTAATTTGCCCACAGGTGACACACAAAACCAAAGTAACTCAAGCAAAGTCTGCGTCTTCGTGTTCCTTCGGGGTAATTTGATAGCCAAATGCAACACAAACAGTCTCAAATTACGCATTTTTCCGGTTATCGAATCACTCTAACGGTTTTCGAACCTCGTTTGCTCTCTCCTTCTCACATTTTCCGGTACATTTCTCTCACTTTGCCTCTCTTTTTCTCACTCGTTCGTTCATGCGCTCTCTCGTTCTCTCTTTCCACTCGTTTTCTGCTCTCTCCGAGGAGTTGTCCTGGTTAGACCTCCGCTCGAAACACTCGGCAACACAGAGGCTCTTTGTGGTCGCGTTCTTTCACAAGGTGTTTGTGAGAAAGAGCAGGATTTCGCTCCTGCGCTCTCCTTTCCATGCTTTCTTTCTTTGTGTCTCTCTGTGGTTTGCTCGGCAAACACTCGTGTCCTACACACGCAGTTCATCATATCGAGACAAAGCCGCTGAATCTCAATGCAAGCAGGCCAGATTAAACGCACGCTTTCACTTGAAATTCACTCTCTTCAGGGTTTCTCCTCTGCTTGACTTGGCCATCTCCACCCAGGCTTGATTTGAATGTTCTTTCACACACACACACACACACAGATGTGCATACACACATTTAGAGGTCAGCTGCAGCGGATGTGGCCGTGGCCATGGTGACATTTCTGAGGAAGACATCTGTTCGTGCTCACTTTTGGAAGGCTATCTGCGCGATCTTGCATTTTCACACGTTAAAAGTAAAAGGTTTAACCAAAAATGGCAGTTTTCATCATTTGTTCATCCTCTTGAACATATAGAACACAAGAAGATGTTTCCAAAATGTTGCATTGTTGTTTTTTCTTTTCCCATACAATGAAAGTCAGTGAGGTTCAGTGTTGTTTTGGACCCCCATTGGCTTTCATTGTTCGGAAAAATGTTGTGTTTTGTAGAAGAATAAGTCATTTGGAATGACACAAGGGTGAATAAATAATGATACATTTTTATTCTTGCCTGAATTATCCTAATTACTCGTCGTTTTTATTTCATAGTTTTGGTAATTTTGCCAGTTTTAGTAGCTCTGTTTATTTATTTTCACGTATGTCTATAGTTTTTTTTTAAATACTTTTATTTTAGTGTTATTTCAGTAAATCTAAATTAAAATTATTAATGGCGTTTTGGAAAATAGCTAAATAATTTTTTTTCCCCCAGCTAACGTTCACTTAATTTCAAGCGTCATTTAAAAAAAAAAAAATGTAGTTTCAGTTTTAGTTAACCGAAATAACAGCTGTTATTTGCACGCGCTGCATGTGTTGTTTTAGCACCCAATTCTCTGAAAGAGTTATTGAATTCAGGTGCACACTTTTGTGGATATGGCACAAGCTATAATAAGCTTAATTTGCATAGATTTCTGCTGAAAAGAACGACAATACTCATGGCAGAATGCATTTTGGGGTCGTTTCTAATGGATTGTGGGTAGTTGGTGAACAAGGCGGTTTTGCGCTAAAATACTCCGCAGCACGCTTTTTGAGCTAATTTACCCCAGGATGTTCATATACTTGTCATTTCTGATGTTTTCAGGTTAAATTACAAGTTGTTGTGCTATTTGCCCAGAGAAGTAATTGTAGCTCAGTAGACACAATAGAGTTCTCAGTTGAATGTCATTTTAAGTATTAACTTTCTTTTAAAAATTCCTTTGAACAAATTAAAATAAAAGGCCATTGTTGCTTTAGAATTAGAATATAAAGCTGGAAATAAAGCGAATAGCAGCTCAGACAAAGAAATGTACCTTTGATGACACATTTTGGCAGTGCATGCAGGCAGATCTGTGCACAGTTTAAAATCCTTTCTGAAACTCCAGAGAAGACGAACGTGAGAAATGTGAAGAACCCTCTGAGAAGCCGTCTCCTAAAAGTCTTGATTTCCTCTCCATTTAAAACAAACAGAGCTATTAAAGAGATTTTCTGATCATTTGTGATTTTTCTTATCTATGAAGGCTTCAACTAACTAGAGAACCATTAAATTAAAACTTATACAATGTGGCAAAAATGATTGAAGTTGTAAATAAAGCATTTCTTTTGTTTTTAATACTATTTAAGTCTTTGCGCGTAAATATTTCACGTTTAATTAGCCATTTCTTGTAACCGTTTATTTTACTTGTAATTTCTGAATGAATTTTTTTTAAATCAAATTTCTTTCAGTGTCGAAAAGCTTTCTCATCACGGTCAGTTTTATCATGTTTTGGTGAAGCGGCCATTTAACGAGGAACAAAGATTAGCGTACAAGAAAATACTGCTTTAGTCTTTCTACTTCAGAACGCAATTTCTGAACGTTTCTTTGTGAATAACTCTCTAGCCAAATCCTTTTCACGTTTCTAACTAATAAGCTGAATAATAACACATCTGCTTTAACACAACCCACGTTCGCCCTCAAGGTTTGTTACCACAGCGCTGCAAAAGCACATGTTTAGCATGTACGGAAGACCGTTTGCTAAACGCATGGGTCTGTGTTGCGCTGCGCGTCATTTTTGACACGTCCAAACGCACTGACGCATCTGTAAAGACACACAGAGCACTGCGGGCAGAAACACACACACACACACACGCACGCTTGTGCTCCTCCAGCCCTGTCATTAGTGCGGCTTTCATGTGGTCAAAGGGTGGTACGGAGACCACTCATTATTCTCTTTTACAAGCACTTTCACCGTCTTCCTCCAGCTCTCTCCTTCTCTCTCTCTCTCTCTGTCTTTGACTCCAGAGAGATGAAACGTAAGACTGTTGTTTGAGCGAAAGCGCTGTGCCGTCACGCATGCAGGTCGCGCTCTGGAGGGAAACGCAAGCGTGGCCTCGGGCTTTTGTTCTCCGCGGTGATGGAGGCGACACTGGCCGTGTTTGTGTTGGGATGATGTCATAGCCGCGTGACCCCGTGGCCTACTGTGTTGTATATTTGGCCTTAAGCCTCTCGTCATGCTCTGCATAAATAAAGACGCGGTCGGTGTCTGCAGTTAAGAGCTCAACATGGGAAAGTGCACGCCGCTGCCAGCCGCTGTGTTGTGCTTTCCTGATTTACAGCCTCTCCATTGTGTTTATTAAACACCCAAATTTATTTCTGTTGCTGAACAACACTATAAAAACAGCAGAATGAATTGCATTTTTTCTGAGAGGATGGATGGATGGAGAAATGTATAAAAAATAATGCAACCTTATAACTGCATGATGGACTATATAGAATAATAGCACAAAAAGGAAGTGCCTCTATTATGAAAAAGTTAGCAAGGTCAAAAAACACTTTTATTGTCTTATGCATTTATGTTTACTTTGCTTGCTCAGTGAATCCCAAATAATTTTAAATTAATAAATTTTTTTCAAACCCCTCCTTTGCCTGACTCTAATCTGTGTTTAAACAGCTATTTTTACCACTCCTAAAGCGCCACGTAGCGGGAATGAAATGAATTAGCATTTTCAGACTAACTGGACAAGATCAATAAGCGGGCGTGCAATATGCTAATGTTTCATGTTGACGTCAACATCGAACCGCTTGGGATTCGTATTAAAAACGACTCTTTTCAGCGAGTCGACTGATAGTGTGATTTATTTATTTTTTATTATAGCTATAATAATAATCATATTATTATAACTACTTCTCGTTAATTATTTTGTTGGGGCTTGGTTTGTAAATTAGTTTCGCGTAAAGACAGCCTCTGATCTGTTCTGAATGTTACAAGTTTTATAAATCACACAGGAACAAAAACAAAAGAAACAATTTTATTAATGTCAAATTGAAAAACGGAGCTACCCGCGCCGAAGGAATTTACAACGTCAGGCATTTAATTTATTGTATGTATTAAGAATTAGCAGGCATTGATCTGGACACCCTTAATGTACACACACGATTCCAGATAGATACATAGTGGTGTGTTGATGGATTACGGGAGGATTTGGACGGATGGCAGGAGAGGGTGTGACTGTGTGCGCTGGTTCACATGAGGACACGGGGCAGGTAAATCCAGTTTTGTGTTCTCAGCCCTTGGGCCCTAAATGTTCTCAGCAGGATCGGCCCTGTCTCAGCTCATCACCCTCCTCCTCCATCTTCATCTGCTAAGAGCTTGCTTCTTTCTTGCTTTTCTGTTGCGATAAATAACGTTTTTATTTTTATATAAGTTTCGTATATCAATGAAACCTAATACTGGGAAAATGTAGCTTTTATTTCCCATTTCTATAAATGTACGAATGGCTGTTGAGACTCGCTTGCCTTGTGTCTTTGTCTCAGGCCATTAGCGTGTGGCTGTAATTATCACAGCTAACTTTGTTAGATGCTAATTTTATTTTTGGTTGGAAACCCCATGACCGGTCTGAAGTAGCTTCCCATCAAGCCACGGCTGTGATCGCATGCTGCTGTCATTGTTTAGACTTTGTTTCAATAGAAGCGGCGCAACAGTTTAGATCACCTTTCCAGCATTCGGGTTTAGGTTTAAGAGTCTCTCAGGTCTTGTGATTTTAGTATTTGCTTTACCGATGTGCAGCTGTAAACGGTAGAAGTGAGGATAGCTACCAAAAGGATCGAATAACGCTCCTGGGATCGACTAGTTAACAGCAGGCATGTGCGAAATTTGTGTGGCCCAGTCTGGAAATCATTTATTTTGCTATATCAATCAATGTGCCGATCAAAAAGAGCCCATTAGAGAAGCTCTCAATCAGTGGAGGAGTCTGTCGGCGTCTCTGGAGCGGTAAGGGCCGGGAGGAGCGGTCGGTCTGGGCCTGGTGGGTCTCCTGAGGTCAGTGCTGTATCGCTCACAAAGACACGCGGAATGCCGCTCGGCCGCCAACACAAACACACACGCTCACAGAGCTGACAGTCCTGCCGCTCGCTGGGTCTCGCTCTCACAGGCACTACACATCAGACTGATGGCCACAGGATCAGCGCAGACTCCTGGTGAGGTCAGGAAATGACACGGAAAGGTGCATTGGCCTTGTGCATCAGCAGAAGCATGATTAAAGGATGTGTATATGTATGTGCTCAAAAGAGTGTGGTCAGTACAGTATATATATAAATGACATACTGTGTGCGTGTGTATGTGGGTGTGTGTGTATATATATATATATATACACACACACACACGCATGTGTATTTACATAGACACACACAGTATGTCATTAAATTAATGTGTGTGTGTGTGTGTATATAAATATATATTAGTTTTGCATTGTTTTTTGGGGTTTTTTTTTGAGAATTTTATTTTATTATTTTATAACTGTGAATTAAATTTCTTTTTGGGAGGGGCGGGTGCTCAGTGATGTAACCCTTTTTCATTTAAACCCATTCATTTTTAAAATACGAAAACAATAATATATTTATTTTTTGTGCACTATATATATATCAGCTGTGGACCTACACTGTAATATATATGATAAATATAAACAATTTATATTAAATATATAACACATTTATAATATTATTTATATTACTACCTGATAATAATTAATATCTTAATTTATATAATAATCATATTACAATTACGATCGTAAAAAAAATATCAAAGTTATATAAATGTCTTGAGGTCATAATGATTAATTCATGTTACAATTATTTATATATATATATATATATTTAATAATACATATTTTAATATAATATTTTAACATAAACAAGTTTAATTAAAATCATACTTTGGATCACAAATATCAACTCAGTATATTTGGAAAAAAAGGTGAATTTGTGCAGCATGGTGGTTTATTGCGTGTGTAATTGTGCGTATGTGTGTTCATGAATGCAGCAAACAGCCCCAGAGTCCCACAGACATGAATTTGTGCGGTCGAGAGAAGACTCCACATATTGTTGGTCTAAATGCCTGCGCAAAAGACCAAGAGCATGAGGGATCTTCACATTTGTTATCAATTTAGGACCTGAAAATAAGCAGCAGCTCGCTCCCTCTCTTTCTCCTGAGCGGGACCGAGATGAGGAATGTTTTTATATCAATGGGGAAAAAGGATCGCGAGGGGGAAGGTATAAAGATGGCGTGTAATAATAGCAGTCTTTCTCCAGATGTGTGGCAAGAGATTCTGACCTCGGCGTGACCCGCAGTTTGATCAGCGTCAGTCATCTGCCACCTGCTGACCGTGTAGCACACGTACAGATAGCACCACATGTACAAACGTCCCGAGCATGATGTTATTCCACATGCTCGAAAGACAGATTCCAGGACACACACACACACACACACACACACACACACGCACTCTGTCATATTCATTCTTCAAGGCCGACTGCGTTCGCCTGTTTTTTGCAGCATGTACGAGTGGAAGGATTCCCTTGGTTTTGCTGTGGTTTCGGGGCTGGAGTGTTTTTGAAAAAGCTGTTAAATATATTGAGTTTGATGCTAACTTTAATCTGATGTACTTCCAACCGGTGTCCCAGTGGGGACTTTAGCAATGCGAGAACGGATAGGCTGACTTCCAGGTCAGACTTGTTCTTTCACAACCCAAAAAAATAAAATAAAAATACAATACGGTATCATTTACAGAATTTCTCAGGACCCACGTTGTTTGTGTTATGAATGAAAGTTTATGGGCTTTTGAAAGATATGAGAAGAGTATATTTGCAAAAACGGGTAAAAAAACATGTTTTAATTTTGTTAGTTTGCTGTATTTCATTTATTATTTTTTTTTAGCCTAATGGAAATAACCCAACTGCAGTTTGTAAAACAAAACAATATTTTTGGAAATTTTTTTAAAAACAGTTTGCAAATGAACTCTTCATATATAGCCTCTATAATAATAATAATAGGTTTTTTTTTTCATAAAATAAATTAACACTGATTTGGCATGGGTGTATGAAAATGATCAAGAATTACAGCATATAATTTTTTTTAATTAAATGCTATTTAAAATTTTGACTCTTGAGAAACTGCATCAACATTTATAGTTATCAATTCTCAGCACTGATGATGATAATCGTTATGGATCATGTGACACTGAAGACTGGAGAAATGATGCTGAAAATGTAGCTTTGATCACAGAAACAAATTACATTTAAAAATATATTCCAATAGGAAAGTATAATTTTAAACTGTCAAATATTTTACTGTATTTTGATCAAATAAATGCAGGCTTGGTGAGAATTAGAAACTTTTTTTTTCTTATAAAACCTTTACATTTTTAAAGTTGTTGTACTACAGGCGCTTCTAAAGACTAGTGTGTCATAGAAACTTAAGGAAATGAAGCTAGTTTTATTTAACATGGCTTTTATTCGTTAGCTGTTCCAACGCAAACAAACAAGTGAAATCTGTGATTCTTCAGATCATCGAGGAGATCCTTGCTAATGGCTGCATCTTCACACAACAATCTGTCATAACAGATCTTTTTGTGGACCTCGGATCCTCGGAGTGCAGAGTCGTGGTCCAAACGGAGAGAGAGACCAGATGTTTCTTTTGTTTAGATTAGAACTGGGCGGAAAGGAAGGGTGTAGGAGTCGGTGGGCGGTCGGGTGTAAGGAAACCAAACCATTCACAGTTGAATAGCACAGTACTGTACAGATCTCTATGCGTGTGTGTGTGTGTGTGTGTGTGTGCGTGTGTGTCCTTTGTGACCACATCTGAATCTGAATGTACTGTATATATGAGCAACAAATTTTTCTTAATTTTTCATTTGTTAGCCAATTTGAAGTTAATGGCTTTTTCTATATATATATATATATATATATAAATTTTTATATATATCTGCATTTTCAATTAATTATTGAATTTCAATTATGGTGGAAAATTTGGGTGGAAGCCAGAATTATTAATCAAATATTTGAATATTTAAAGAAATATATATATATTTTTTGTTTAGTAAGAATATGGTAAATCTTTGCTGAATATATTCAAGCAATTCTGCTGTTCATAAATGCATTTTAATTCATATATTCAATAAAATGGAAAATATATAATAAACATAATACATTATAAACAAAATATCCTCTTCCTTTGACTATTTCAGTGTAGTATTATTAGCATTAGTATTTTTAGCATAGTTAGTTTTAAAGAATAAAATGCCTTTATGCACATCCGGATGTGTGTGTGTGTGTGTTTAAATAATGCCATGCTTGTGTGCATGCCTGATTACCTAGCAGTAAAACCGCATTCATTACAGTCATCAGAGTCGTGGCTGGGACTCAAACCTCAAACCTGCCTGTACCCAGCCGTCCTGGAGCAGCCTCTGCGTGAGCGAGGAGAAACCTGAGCCTGCATCTCTCTGACAGGCTCATTACAGACAGAAATCACGGCTCGGCTTTATACCTGACATTTGGCTGCATTTCTCCTGCTCTCTGAGTGCGTGTGGTCAATACCACACGGTCCTGGTCTTTTCTGACAAATCAGTTCACCTCTATATAGTGGCAAAAAAAAACAAACTAACCAAATTGAAACCAGAAAATTGATTCTTTCAAAGCATCACTTAATCAGAAGTCCTGTGTTCTTCCTTTTTTTGTAATGGTGAGTTAGATGTAGTGGTGTGTTGGTGAGCAGTGAGGAAACCTAACCATTCAGTTAAATAGCACTGTACTGTAGAAGTCTGTCTGTGTGTGTCTGTGACGCATCTGAATCTGAACGTACTGTGTGTGTGTGTGTGTGTGTGTGTGTGTGTATATATAAAATATGAGCATTTCAGGTATGTCAAGGTGAAGCTACGGGTACATGACACAGGTAATACAACAGGCATTGGTCGATTTTAGATGCCTAAATTAATTTATACTATTTAAACAATTGATTTTTTTAAATTCAGAGTTTTTATATATATATATATATATATATATATATATATATATATATATATATATATATATTATTATTATTATTATTATTATTATTATTATTATATATTTTGAATAATTTTTCAGCCTTTCATAACAATAAAATTTTATTAACTGCCATTTTATTTGTTTATTTGGCTTGAAAATAATTCATAGTAAATATCACGTATGAATGTGTGTGTGTGTGTGTATATATATATATATATATATATATATATATATATATATATATATATATATATATATATATATATATATATATATATATATATATATAATATGTATTAAATGTTAAATTGAGAGAATTGAAAATCATCACTATGGCTATTTAAAAGAGCGAATCGTTCACTAGCTGCTGGATGAGTTCAGATGTGCTGAAGTCGTGGTGTTATTATTGTGAAGAGGTGAGATTGGGGATGACTCTGCTGTGGTGTTTACAGTACTTTCTCTGGATGCTCACTGTTCCTCATCAACAGATAAGAGCGCTTTATGAGTCCAGTAAACAGTCTCCTCTTTCTCATTTCAGATCGCCCGTCTCCTTTTTTTCATTCCTTTCGCCTGTAATTCCCTTTCCTCATGCTAGCATCAGAAACACGTTGTTCTTATCCGCCGTTTCCTGTGTGTCTTTGATATGTGTTTACATGTGTTCAGGGTCAGTGTCAGTTAGGAAAGCACGTTTTCAGCGTAGCCAAGGTAAATGTCGACACGTCCAGCTTCCCTTGGAACGTCTCCGGGTGACTGTCAGGATTACAGTGAGTGTTGTATACGCGTGTCGGGAGGAGATTTGTTGGCTTCAGTGTGTTTACGTGAAGGTCTCTTGAGCTCCTTGTAAGTCCATACTCATGATTTCTTGTGTCTGCACACATATGTTTGGGATTTATTGTGTTTAAATGTATATGAGAGTGTTGTGTGCAGTTTGTGAATGGCAGGCATGTTTATAAGAGGAAGAGGAAGAGCAGGGTCATATCACAATGCATCTGGATAGAAGTGAATTTTGGCCCCAAAGGGATGACATTTTTTGCACTTTGTTTGCCTTGAATTAATTTTTTTATTATTTTAAAAATAAATAATGGTCTTATAATCACAATTTGACCATAGTTGCACCTTTAAGGGCTGTAATTAAGCCTTACAATATATATTTACATTTATTTATTACATCAAAAATATATAAATGATTAAAAATATTAAATAGTTGCACAAAAATACTAATACTAATTTTATTTATATATAAATATATATATATATATATATATATATATATATATATATATATATATATATATATATATATATATATATATATATTATTATATATTATTTTTTTTTTATTATTTTTTTTTAGTAGGTTATTTTGCACAAAAGTTGACTTGTCATAAAAAGACTTAATTTCTTGATTTATTGCATGCATATTTAATATTATTGTGAGACAATGGCAAGGCCGTGTTCAGTGCGTACCTGCTGACTCAGAAGCGGTCAGCAGCCGCTCACAGATGTTGCCTCGTCTTGCGGTCTGTGACTGGTGGACAGGGTTTGAAGTGGTTAGCGTGAAGTGTGTCGGGGTCAGAGGTTAAAACAATCTGCCCCCCCTCCCTTTGTCCTCTTCTACCCTCATCTCCGCTTCTCTCTTTCACTCTCTCCTCCACACTAGATCACTTCCAGACCCTTTCACCCGACCCGAGGGGAACTAGCTCTGATGCAAACAGCTTTCACATGCTTTTATTGTGAAACCTCAAATGGCTGTTGAGTGTGTTAAAAACGAATGGCAATCTGATTCTGGTACTCTGAGCACAAAAATAGACAATACGTAAATATTTGGTAAAACAGTCTCTAGTTCACTATTCTAGTCTCCTTCACGCCGTTGACACCTTAAATACTGCCTACGTTTGCAGCTCGATAGGTTTTGGAACACAGCGGCATTCGTATTTCAGAGAAAATGGTCCAAGCCCAATCGTATGGCAACATGTTTCTGTTTGTAGAGGATTACTGGCGTTGCCAGGATTTACGCTGGAAACACAAACGCACGCAATAAAACTTCATCTTACACCAGACATTTATTTAAAGGTGATGCATGTACATTTTTGGATGAAAACACTTTCTTCTGTCCCAGAGACAACTGTAAGGTTGACTTCCTGAGGAGCGTAAACACTGCGGCTCTGTGGTGCTCTCCAAACATTGGTCTGTTTGTTTGAATGGTCAGCTGCTGGTTTAAGCAGTGGCTTGAGTTTGGGACAAGGCTACCTCAGCGGATTCTTTATTAGTATCATTCCTTTATAACATTTATGAAATATATTTATATACTATTTTATACATATGCTTATTTAATTCGACTTTTTCAATTTTATAATAGTATTTACATTTTAATTTTTACTTTTTTATTTTTTGGAATATATTATATTATTGTATGGAAATTATTTTTTAATATATTTTTCTAATTTATTTTTCCACATTCCTTTAGGCATTTATTAAATGAATTTTTTTTACATTATTTTTGGAATTGTCATTATGTTATTCTATGAGATTTATTTTGAATTATATATATTTATTTTATATTTGGATTGCTTTTATTTATTCATTTGTAATATTGTATGAAACATTATTTTTATACATTTTTGAACTTTTTTTTTTTACATTTTGGCATTTATTTATCATGTTGTATGAAACGTATTATTCTAAATTCTTATTTATGTATGTATTTATTATAATATTATTGTATGGAACTTATTTGTACCATATTAATGAATCATACATTGATTTTGTAATTTATTATATTGTATGAAATATTATTCTTAATTTATTTTTCCTGTATTTATTTATTTATAATATTATTGTATAATGGAATTAATTTATTATATATATTTTTAATTAATTTATTATATATGCAGCACACTTAAAAACACATTTTATAGTGCAGCATTAAAAGCATATACACCCCTACTGTGTCTCATTTAGGGTGCCATGCCTTTAAAAATAAACTACGTTATCATCCATTGCTGTGGATACTAGTTATAGTTATTATTAAAGCTATTAGTCCTTATGTTCATTTTTGTGTTTGCGAGAAATAAGTGTTTAAGCCTGAAATTGTTCAACATGTGCAGTCGTTGCACTTTCTGATGAGCAGAATGTTGTGCTGCGAGCTACTCTAAGAACGTGTGTGTTTGCGTGTCCATGTGTGTGAAACAGTGTGAGGTCGCGTAAGCCTCTCAGCACTCGGCATGCGAAGCAAAAGCCTTGTAATTCTAATGAAAGCACTTCCAGTTTCAAACCCCTCGTACTGATAAGCTACAGATGGAGGGAAAGACAAAAGACTCCAATTAGGATTTTTCGCTTACAAACAGACTCCCAGCGACACACAAACTCTGTCACACTTCAAGACGTACTCGAGGCGTTTCACACTCTTCACGCTGCCTTCCAGATCTCTGCCTTTCAGTCATGTGTTACGTAAGAGGTACAGTATAGTGACCCTGACCTTTCTTTTTTTCTTTTTCTCTTTTCATGTGCTGCGTCTTCACTCGACACATCTCAACCACAGGTAAGAAAACACATCTACCTCTGCTAATTCATACTGTATGTGCATGACTGTTAACGTATTCATGATCCAATCCCGTTGAGAACCGATGAGAGCTGCGCTCCCGGCCCTATTGGGCCTCGTTCTGTTTCTTTCACCACTTTTAATTCATTAAAAATATCCCTGTACACAAACGTTAAAACACTTATTTTTTCTTCATTAATCAAACTTTATAGCTCTTTTTCAAACTGCCTACATAGTTGCTTTTTAAAGGCTAAATAAGTGCTAAATAAACCCAAACTTGACTGATTTGGAATGAAATCAGAGATTTAATAGGAACAGTTCAGTTTCCTAATAAGCATAAATTGATCTTATGTAAATGGGTTTATAAACACATTTACATTCATTTGTTAACATTAATTTAGTTTATTTAAATACTTATATTATTTATGGAATTTGGTTAATTGAATTAATTAATATATTTATTTATTTATTTATTTAATTAATTACAGAAGCATTACACAAGCACTGTAAAAAAAATAGAAATATGATATTTTAATTTGAGAGAAAATTATCTTTTTATTTATTTTAATTCATTAAATAAATAAGCATTCAGGTGAAACAGTCACTTAGGTAGGTATTTATTTAAATAGTTTTTATATAATTTTCCTGTGCAGTTAAAATATACATGTGATTTGCCTGCCTGAAAAAGGTTTATAATCTCATGATGCATTGGAATGCTGCCTATGGAGTTCCCTCATAGGGTTTCAGAACAGAGCATGCACTGTATGCTTTCATTGAACTGCCAGACACATATAGGCGAAGGGCGTATGAAAAACATGGAGAATGTGGCTGTTAGGGGCGGTTAAATCTGACCACAATAATAGATGAGATAATAGATGAGCAACAAGACCCGTACCGTATTATTAAGGTCATTCTAATAATAACAGAGGCTGCAGATGCCAAAGTGCAACCAGACATGACAGAATATCTGTTTCACTTACTACAAGAGCTTCTTCTGAAAAGCTCAACGTTGAATACTGTAAGTGGCCAGTCAAAGCCCAATATATACATCTTCGGTCCAGGTTTTGTCAGATAAGATGTGACGTTTGGTCATGCGAAATTGTTTAACGTCTGCTTCTGCGTTATAGACGTCTCACTTTTTGGTTATAATTTTTCTTTGTCAGTTCCGATGTGTCTCAGTTATACTCTCAGATGCAAAAGAATCTGCAGAGTTTCAGATTACATGGGTTTAAGATTATTTAAAGATGTTTCGTAGACACACTCTTAAAAACTAAGGTTTTCACAGTGATGCTATAGAAGAACCATTTGCGAGCCGTAGAAGAACCGTTCATCGACTGTTCTTAACATTTTTTTTCTTAGTGTGAACATTTTAATAACTTCAATGCACCTTCTTCCTGTTAGAATGAACATTGTGGAATGGAAAGGTTCCGTAGATTTAAAGATTCTTTATAGAATCACGATGTCCTCAAAGAACCTTCATTTTGAAGCGTGTAGGATTCTACCAGCATGTGACACTTCTGTGGGCCGGTTTATTTGTTCTCTTAAAGTTAAAAATCGGAGTAGCGCTTGCTTCCCATTTTAAATCCACAATGTGATGTGTTCTTGAGTGAAACAGTATGTACATTCATGCATTTGGAAGATGCCTTTATCTGAAGTGACAGATTGCATTTAAGGTGCACATTAGGTGCTTTCATACAAGAGGAACCTGTTGGCAAAAGTTCCCGCTTTTTGGTGTGTCCGCACCACAGGAACTAGGAACGGTTTTAGTCTAGGAGCTGTGTTTGGGGGAACTAAATTAGCTCCTACTAGATCTAAAACGGTTCTATAGGAATGACCAGTGATGTGGTTGGCGTACGCCGATTGGCCAAATGCACATGAAACACCATTTTTAAATAAGACTATGTAAATGTATTAACTCCCCAAACACGGAACACAGACGCAACCGCATTTACCTGGTTGTCTGCTGCATTCTTTTCACAGTCTTGGTCTGTCATAGGAGGTTTAGTTTATTACGAAACCCACAACACGCAACAGAAACGGCTCAGATCACAACATTCTGCGATCACCAGTTGCTGATGTTTGTTAGTGCACAAAAACTTGTGAATGACCCATGAAACGTAAGCGGCCTTGGTGGCGACATCGGAATAGGAAAGTCGTTTAAGAGGCGGAGCAAATTAACACGTTCGACGACAAATTATGAATACAAAGGTCTTTTTTTTTTTAGACTTAGATGCACTAGACCAGGAGCGTGGATCAAAGCAAACGAGGTCAGTTTTGACTCATCATGTTGTCTCTAAAGAGGCTTAGTGTCTTGAAGCTCCCGCCCCTCTTGAGGACCCTGTGTGTTACTGATAAACAGGACAGGATCAGCTAGGTACCACTTGAAAAGGGAGTACATGCTATTCGCTGCTTAGCTTCTTTGTGCCTTTTGCATCAGTCTCCATAGAAACCGGGGTCTGCTAACGCCGTTTTCTGGTCGGATGCCAGCACTAACTCGAGAGGGCCAAACACACAACATAGCGATGCGGATTCACCGTGCCACAAAACAATGACTTCACACGCATGAGTTCCCATCATGCTTCACACGCGGCTGATGTGTTCGGCATGAACCTCAAGCACGGCTGGATCCTTGCCTGCCAATGTCTCTTTTACCGGTTTGTGTAGGTGTGAAATGCACGGCATAGACAGGTTTTCATGACTTGTAAGTTCTTGAATTTGAGGATCACCCTTCATTTCTGTAACTATATAACTATAGTGTCACATTCTCTTGTAATAATTTGTATAACATATGTATTTGACATATGCTTTTAAGTATATCAGATATCAACTGTTTCCAGCTGATAAAATCAAAATAGCGTTTGACGTTTTTATTTTTTAAACACATTCAATGACATTTTAAAAATGCTTTTATACAATATTTTAATAAATGTAAAAGTTTTACTTTTTAGTTTTGTAATTATTTTCAGTTTTATATTTATGCATTCTTTTAATCATCGTTTAAAAAAGTTAATTTTTCATATAATGTTTATAAAAATATTCTGTAAAATTATATATATATATATATATATATATATATATATATATATATATATATATATATATATATATAATATAATTTAATTTTTAAACATAGCATTTCTATAAAATGTCAACGTTTAAACATTTATTTTATTAATTGTATTACCTGTATTTACTTACAAGTTTATTGTTGGACAAACCTGCATTTTTTTTTTTTAGAGTTTTAAACCGCATTCAAGCGTATATAGCTTACAACTAATTGTGGTGACCGGATCGCAAAAATGTCAAACCGCGTAAGAAATGAAAGCAAGAAAAGGTATTTTAGTCTCAATTTTCCTAGTTTCTTCCGTTTTGGCCACCTTATGCAAGTGATTACGTTTCAGCAGGGTTGACGTGTCCGTGCCATATCCATCGGCCGACTTGCAGTTACAGTGCATTTGCAGCTGTTTTTGTAAAGCGATCTTCATCCTCGTCCTCCTCTTCCTCTCTGACAATGGAACTTTGGAGGCTTTTCAGTCTTAAGCTCCATTCCAGATGGTTTCTGTTAAGGCTTTTTTCACCCCATTATTTTATACACCAAAGTTCACAGTGTCTAAAGACAAGATGTGTGCGTGTGTGTGTGTAGGGTGACAGGAAATGAAGAAAGTGATATAGAAGGGTGAAAAAAATGTATTAAAGCAATTATTCCATCAACGAGAAGCAGCGCATTGCTCTTCTGGGCCCTTTTCGGTTGGGTTTCCTGTTTCTTTTTTAATAAATAAGGACATATAATGTAATATTGATTTAAATCCCATCTGTCAGAGTGACTTCATCCACCCCCACTCCCTCTGCTCTTTCTTGGAAAGGAACCATGGACTCGGGCTGCCAGAAATAATTGCTTGTTTGCTGCTATTTGGTTAAAATCTGTCACAGAAAGAAAGAGAGAGAGCGAGAGAGAGTAAGGAAGGGAGTGAAATATGAAGCAAATGCTTGCGTTTCCAGGCCTCACAAAATGTAGCCGTTAGCTTAGCTTTCTCATCGACGCTCGTGTGGCTGAAGTTGCCGTCTTTGTTGCGGTTTCTTGTCTTTTGAGCGGTTTAAAAACACACACGTTTGATTTCAGCGAGCGTTAGCCTGCGCGCTATCGTTAGCAGCGCGAGGTAAAGCGCTGTGTGTGTGTGTGTGTGTGTGTTTTATGCGCTAGTCTGTCTGCAGGGTAGAGGCTGGATCGCGGCCCAGTTTGGCCGGAGCCCTGCGCGCTGTGCCAGGCTAGTGTTCACAGTGTCTCCATGCTCCCCTCCCCAAAGAATCGTAAACAATAAACCCTCTGTTACTTTTAACCCCCTCACGTGTCTGCCTCTCTTGCTTGCTCTCCACGTCCCGTCTGTCTTTCTCATACGCTCCCCCCCCACACACACACACCATCCTTCTTTCGTTCTCACTCGTTTCGTCTGCTTGGGTTTGATCCCGTTCACCTCTTCGGCGAACGCACATGGCACTTTCAATGAATAGGGTTCACTTTGGTGTCTCATTATGTTTTGTAAAGCCTTTTTTGCTGTTGAGAGCTATTAGATATATTTGATAAACTGTTATCTAACATAAAATTGTAAGTTTTGCATGCCACTTCTTGTCCTGACCTTCTTGCCGTTAGTCAACAACTTTATTTCATAATTGAAGCCTTATTTAATATTGTGTACATTTATTATTATTATTATTTTTTTTTACAAAAGATGTGATTTAATTTTTACTATAATTTTTTATTTTGTTTTTTGAATATCATTACATAAGTAAATTTAAATTATATATGTATATACTTTTTGTATGTTATTTGCATATTATTATGTTTGCAAAGGTTTATTAATGTTTACACTTTATATATAATATTTTTTAAATAGTTTTAAAAATCTTTTTAATAGTTAATAGCATTTTTATAAAATGTTTAAATTGATTTACATGTAAAAATAAATTTATAAAACATTTTATTTCTATATACATATTTTAATATACTCTTTCATTCTTTTTTTCATAATATGGAATGTTCATGTTTATTTAATTTTTTTTATTTTGAATTAATTTTTATAGAATTGAATGAAATGAAATAATTTTAGGTCGTCAATTCTCAGCTGTCCTATCAGACAAAATACATAAAAAGCCCAAAAATAAGTTGATAAAGTTTTTTTTTATTCTATTGGTAGAAGGAGCTTGACGCATGAACACAGCCGCATCGTTTCAGCAACACAACTCCGCTTTCTGGACGGCAGTATATTTTATTACACTGCTGAGATGAATTCTTTGTTTATGCCCTCAATGTATTTGGTTTATCTATAATCAAAACAATGGCTGGATAGTAATGATTTTAATAAAAGCCATGCAGTGTTTCGTCCGTGGCCCAGTACTAACCTCTCAGATTGCGAGTTTAATGTGGCAATCATGTTCCTCGTCACAGGGCTGTTATCCCCAATCCCTCCACACGCACACACATTACAGCCCGCGACTGTAAACAGATGTTGCTCTAATCATTCTCTAATGAGACCGGTCACTCATTCGCCCATCTGTAAGTTGCTGCATCACACTGAACAGACGAGAATGAATGTAAAATTATAGGAGGCGTAACCAAAATATGTAAAATGAAGCCTGCTGTCGCTATAATAAAGCAACATAGTGACTGAAAACAGAGACATTTTTAAGATGTTTCTGAAAAAAAAAAACAAATAGCTATGAAATAACATCACTTGGCACTTTTGCCGTTGTATATACAGTGTATGCATCTTAGAAAGAAAATTGCAATAAAAGTTTTGCAGAAAAAAAAAACCTTAAAGTTAAAGTTAGACGTACTTTTAAAAGCTTGGAGTTTTGAGTTTTTGGCATTTGTTTTCTTGTTTCCCAAATTGTGTTTGGTTTCATGAAATCATCAATAATCATTAATAATCAAAAGCATCTTTAATTAGTTTTTTTTTTTTTAAATAGTTTATGTCTTCAGAAATGGTGTTCTGGTAAATAATTTCTCTGATAAATATAAAAAATGTAATAATAATTTTATTAGTACTAGTAGTAGTGCGATTACGTCAGGTAATATACTTTTGTCACAGTTTCTTCAAGTTAAACTGAACTTTTATTTTGACGTGTTTTTGTGAAGACCTTTAGGATGATCGTTTTTTCTCGAAAGAATTGATGAAAATCGCACACTTCATCACTTTTGTCATGTACCACTTTAAACGCTAATGCTCTTCGAAGCGTTGTGGATTCTGATTGGCTGTCAAAGTCTTTCTCGTTCACCATCTGTAAGCGGTCACTCTGAAAGTGATTCGAATGTCGCTGTCCCTCTGTTACATTTATCGTTACCCGCCTTTATTCGATTTACCACTGGTTAACAATGTCATCATTTTTATGCAATTCAGTTCATACAGGTTCTTGCCTCAGTCAGTGAACTCATATGATACAAATTTTAAGTTAATAAAAATAGCTATATGTTTCATAACATTACTTTTACGTTTTTTTTTTTTTTCAACCTTAAATGTTTCGTAATAAGAAGCCGTTTTTGTTTTGTTTTTTGAAATCCTTGTTTTATCATTAATTTCCCAGTTATATCGTTACTGTTATAGAAGATTTTGGTGGTACCGCCAAACGCTAAGTAGAAATCACATGTAAACGATGGCAGAATGGTAAATTACATTAGTGCGGTTGCACAAACAAGTCTAGGCAATTAGATGAAAGAGTGTTTGTAGCTTTCGGGGCCAGAAATGAGTTACTTGGAAGCGAACATTTAGTTGTTGTGCGTTTTACGTTACATTTCAATTAAACACCATATGGTGGAACTTAGCGGTGATGTTCCATAACAAGCATGAAACCATTATGGATACATAAACATTCAGCCGTTATTATTAAATAACTTCTCCGTTTTTCTTGTCGGTCCCAGAGGGGGGTTTCTCCACTCTCTCTTCAGGCACACAACGCCCCCTGGTGGCCTGGATGAGAACTCGCGGCTTCTGGGTTCGTGTTAGTCAGGGTATATATATATGTCATGCGTTTTATTTTCCTCTTTGACAGAGGCTATATACAAAGGAATGGCCCCAGCGCACATGTGAGCTGTATTTACGCAGAATGGCAGCACATGTGCGTTTTCTCCGCTTTACCGGATTGAGGCCGAATTTTCCACAGCCCGTACTCGTGGTTAAAGACGAGGGAAGCCCAAAACAATGCAACACAGAAGAGAGAGAGAGAGAGAGAGAGAGAGAGAGCACGAGGGAGAACAACAAGGTCATTTAGTGTGTTCTCCAAAGAATGACTTCACTTAAGCCATTAAGAGTGAATGAAAAGCAGACGCCCTGCTCCGCGCTGGTCAACTTGCGATGCCAGGGAGGAAAGGAGAGTTGATGGAGAGGGAGATTTTAGAAGAAAGACAGATGAGAGACACCAGGAAATGAAGACAGGGTCGAATCAAGATGTCGAAGAGCACTAGATGAGCGGGAATGGGAAACATTTCTGGTTTAGATTCTCGTTGCTTTAATATGGTACTAAAATTCCCATGATTAAAAAAAATCCTTTGGATACTCCGATTCATTTTGTGGTGTAATTACTGTTATATGTGTTAGATATACTATTATTAGTATCAAATTAACAATAGAGTTTTTATGCTTCTAACTGCATCAGGTAAAGAGAGGACAGAAATAAGTAAATTACAAAAATGTAATTCTGCCGTCACACAAGATCATTGCTCCAATTTTCAGTCTTTATGAGCTGATTCTACTTGCCTAAACTCAGCCAGTTTGCAGATTTTTTTTCAAGACGGAGTTGACCGTTTAGATGTTGAAAGTTTTAGTGTATAGCCTTTAAAGAAACCATTATCTAACATGAAAATTAATCTACACTTATAGAAGAAAAGTGCAAAAAATGTATTAAAAAAAATAACAAAAATATTTCTTACAAATTATTTCTTTTTATTTTAATTAATAAAATAATTCCAAATATTTTTGTCAGTTGTGCCAGTGTATCCAAAAGAGGCCTTATATTTTATTTATTTTACTAATGTGGCTTTTAATAATTAATAAAGTACATTTTTAATAATTAGTTTTGAGCCTGTTTGTTGTTGTGTGCAACACTGAGAACCGTGCAGAAGACATGTTGTCCATTTATTATCTTTATATTATTTCATTATCTATCTTTATATTATTTTCACTATCTTTATTGTTTTATAATCCAACTGCAAGCTCACGCTTCCCCTAAAACAGTGCGTTTTGCCGAATAGCAGTGCAGTGTTCTTTGATGTAAAAACTCATCCTGACAACAACAAACAAAGAGATTGCAGATAATTAAACCAATAAATTTGAAAGACACCGAAAAGATCGGTCTGTCCCAGTATGGGAAGGTTTGAAAGGTGCAGGACAGATGTGGGAGAAGAGTCCGACGGGGAATAACTACATGCACATGCCCATCTCAGAAGCAGAGATGTTCAGCTCTTTTTCTACTTCAGATATCATGAGAGGAGAGAGAGCAGAACCTCAATAGAAAGCGACTGACTCTCTGTCTGTGTTTGACAGGCTTAAACCTCTCTTTCTCTCGCTCTTCTCAAAGAAAACACGTAGTGCTTTTTGAGATCTCTCACGTGGGAGTTGATCAGAGTTAACCACAGCGAAGACTGAATGGAACAAATGACGGTTTTCACGCGCAATGAGAAGATACAGACTAGCAGCCATGTTCTCTGTGGACGAGGAAATACATTAAACCTGAATGCTTTAACATTCCCCGCCTCCACAGTTTTCTGCAATTAATTCAATCCAAATTACTTTAACACACAGCTTTGAACGTCCTTACAGGCATAATGTTCAATCTTAGATCCGCCGAGTCTTTTGTTAACCTTATACTTTAAAATGTGAAATCTGAGTTAGAAAAGACCGAGTTGATTTACTTGGAACATACTGAATTGTGATTGGTCTTTTTCTGAGGCTTTGAATGTCGAATTAGTGTCACCAGTTTCCTAAAAACCCCCCCAAAATATCTTTGTTAAAGCATCACAAGCCAATGAAGCATTGCGACAATAATCAATTTAAAACAATGGAGAAATCTAAAACCATTCATTTAAAAGTTGTTGTATCTACAGAACCTATATATTTTTAAGTTCATGCGACATATACATATGTGCAAGTGTGAAGTTGATTGAGTTTTCTGGGACACATCTTGATTATTCATGGAAGTGGGCGGGGCTAAATACCCCTTTTGGTGCACTTTGGCTCTTCTGAGTTCTCAAGTGCTAATCTAACGGAGAAAATGAATGGAGTTTTTTTCCTTCTGGAAACTAACTGTTGCGCTCTATTAGAAGTAGAGTAGCTCAGTTTTCGCAGTTTTAGGAAATGCCGAGCTAATGCTTATCATGTGTTAGCGTTAGGTATGAAAACGACACGAAAGGTGTGTTTATACGCGGAGAGGTTAGCATTAAACAGCAAGAAAGGTCCCAGATTGCACACAGTATCTCATACTCTTGTCTTTTCTCCGTGGTGTCCTGTGCTTGTGTGGCCCGGCGCTGGGCTGTGGAGGGAAGCAGGAAATGTATGAACCATGAAGGCATGTGTTTATGCTGGATAGAGCTGATACTCACCAGCCAGAGGGAAAACACACACCACGGGCCTGTTCTCTCTCTCCGTTTCTGCATCTACAAAGCTTTCTTCTTGTGTGTGTGTGTGTGTGTGTGTTTCAAAAGAGAAACCACTGTGAATTATTACTTGTTCTCCAAATCACCAGTCATCAAAACATTGAAACGACTGAATTATCTAGGAAGCAAAACATGCTACACAAAGTGAAACTCTCTTATATTGGAGCTTTTGTTGTCTAACTGTCTTGCATACGTATCGCAAAATTAATACAGTTCAGTATGTCCAAGGTTTTGATTGCTAGTGTACTGATGATTATACCAGACTTGGTTATACCACTGGTTTTGGCCTTCAGTGTTAGTGATTAAAGCTGTTTGTATGCATTTAGCGTCTCCATTTATAACCAACTGCTGGCAATATAGACCCATCGGCTTCTAGTGGCACCATGTTTGGTTTCTCTATGAAGTCGTTTTCAACCGTTCTCGGCACATTTCTGCAGTTAGTTTCTTGTCATCAGCCGCTGCAAGCATACACACACACTGCACTCCAGCCAGAGAGGCCCGAGTGTGCGTGTGTGTCCCGCACACGTGTGATCAGCGATGTGTGGTTTGGGCGGTGAGCTGCACGGTGCAGGGGAGACCCGTCTCCTGACAGCAACCCCCCCGGTGCATCCTGGGAAAGCAGGAGGTATGAGAGGGAGGAAAAGAGTGAATGATGGTGGTTTGTGGTTATTAACTCATCTTGAGATTCGAAGGGAGAAGCTGTTACAGTCGTTGAGCTGGGGTAGATGCAGAATTACATTACAAATATGCTGCAAAACAGTGGGTTGATGGTGAAAAAATGTTAAGTCTTGAAGGTTAAAGGCTAGATAGATTGTGGTTGTAAGCGATGCACTGCAGAGACCAACTGAAACTGCAATCATCCACGTTACATTTCCCCACATGCTGTTGTACAGAGGCTTTAGTGCTGTAAATGTCAAAAAGGGGGGGGGGATCAAGCTTCTTAATGATTAAATCAGATGAGATTTATTTTGTTACACAGGGCTGCTTCTGTGTGTCCTGCAGTGATGGTACATCAGAGTGATTATAGCTGGAGGGATTTGTACTTTTACTGATTGACAGGTTTTGGACTGAGGTTAGTATGGCTGATTGATCCACTTTCCCATGATTCTTTCAAACAGCAGATTTATTTATTATTTTGCGATTAGCACCAGATTTAGCCCAGATTAATATCGTTGTTGCAGCGTGTAGGTATACAAATAGGGGGCATGTGGGGCAGATGACACAAGGACTTATCTCAGCAACGATATGGAGTGTCAGATATCCAATGACGCAAACGCTTGTTTTCTTTAGAAGTGGTTTTGTACAGTACATTGGTTTTAAACACCTAGTTTATAAACTGGCATTAAATTGCACTCATAGATTGGAATTTGTAGATTTTACCTGAAAGGGGTTTTCAGTATAAGAGTGTTTTCAGGTTGGGGCAAGTTGTTGAAGTATGTGCTGAAAGTTATTTTTGTTAGCACAAGCAATGATGTGGTTGATTTTTTTTTTTTTTTTTTTTTTTTTTTGTGTGCATGTTAACTTTATCCATTTTTATCTTTCATCTAAGTTTTATTATTGTTTTGATGTTTAAAATTACTTTGTAATACAGTGGAAGACCACTTCTGAAAAATAATGCTTAAAAAAATAAATAAAATTATAACACACAACATCATAATTAAGAGATAAAAGGTTGAAGGTCATGATTATGACTTAAAAATTTCGAAATTAAGATAGTCAGAGCTATGGCATTAAAATTTTAATTTGAGAAGTCAGCATTACAGCTTTTAACTTTTACAACAATTACTACAACATGAAAAAGTTTCAAAATTCAGATAAGTCAAAATTTGAAATAACGACACACTACATGATTATGAAATAAAACTTTAAAATTGAGATAAAGGCACAAATGACCCCTCTTTAGTTACTGTTGCTCTCACATTACACTTCATGTTCTCACACAGTGAAAAATACATAGCAGACCAAAGAGGAAACTGACAACATGCAGACAAACGAGACGGAGCAGGTTACTTCTGGTATCAAACAAGGTCTCAGTTTTCAAGTTTTGTAATGTATACATATTTTTTTAAGAAATTCAAACAATAAATGCCCTTGTGACAGATCATTGCAGCAGCTCACTTTAAACTCTTTGCGAACGGTCAATGACATTCAAATTCGAAGTTGAGATAAAGTCACGATTATGAGATTAAAATTCAAAACCGAGATGAAAAACTAAAAATATTTTGAATACACGTGTTTATGCTTTTCTGAAGAAGCAACCCGCTCTCTAAATTGTCTGTATATTATACTGACTTGCTAAATATTTAAACATTGAAACGAATTGCGAAGACTTCACCTTTTAAGAGCTTTAGTTCTCGAATCAGCTCACACCTCTGTTTAAGCTCAGTAAATTCAACAGAAACAGTTTGATTTAGACTTGGGTTTCCTTCTGTGATATTTCAATTCCAGCGTGGGTTTGGCCTTCGCTGTGATTGGCGATACCACCCCTGTCGTTGGCGCCCGTTCATATTTTAAGATTGATTTTCATTTTGAGAAATGAAAACCTGCAAACGCTGGGGTGAGCCGTTTTTGTTTTTTTCCTTTCGTTTTCCCATAGTTTAGTCCGACGGCCACACTTCATGCAGCAAACCTCGGCGGAGCTTTTAAGCGAAGGGCATTTTTACACGGTACAGATATGTCATTAACCCTCTAGACTCCACCTCGGAGACGCTTACCATTGATCTTTTATGTGGCTTGTGGGATCCCACCGTTCTTCCATTCGACGGGACACGAGGGGCTTGGGAACGCAGCGCCAATTGCTCGCCAATTTAGCGACTGGAGAAATAAGCAAAAGCGAGCCGATCGTGTGGAAAGCAGCGCTATACGACGTCTCATATAACTCTAATTAAAGAGCCATTCAGGGCCCTGTTCTGCTGAAAGCATTTCCAGACCTGTATCTCATCCCCCTCTCCTCGATCCTTGTTATTTTTTTTTTCGTTCGTTCGTCTTACGGTCCCAGTGGGGTGACTATCGGTGAGGTATTTCCTGCAGTAAGTCTTTCCTGCGTGGCTCTTGCGTTCTGCCCAGGGAGCCGTGAACCAAAGCAGGCGCCCAGACTGACAGCAACAGGCCAGCAGAGAGAGAAACCCAAGCTTCGTCTTGGAAGCACGTCCACGCTACGCCTCCCAGACTCCAATCCAACATCAGCTTGTCCTCTTTTCTGTAGTGCCTTCGTTTGCAGTCGAGGGCGACTCAAAAATGGGTGATGCAATGCTTTTTACAGAAACAGATACTGGGGCGGATCTCGTGAAAACATTATCTTGAGCATATATCATGTTTTGTCTTGGATGACTAGTATACTTTTGGGATTTAGGTTATCTGAATATACCGTATGTATATGTAATTAGTTAAAGTTTTAAAATGTTAAGTGTAATATCTGCAGTATTACCACGATGTATGAATACTTCAATGATTTCAAAAATAATTAAACCGTTTTTCACAAAATGTATTTAAATTAAAGCAATAGTAACCGAGGATGTAAACGTGCTTAAATAAAGTCCTGAAAATGCAATGCAAAAATGTGCAAAAGCACAAACAGTTTACAAATTATGATCGTTTTACAGTTAAAAAATGAACAACGAGGAAAAAAAATGGTGTACAATCACAAATTCTTCTAAATGTAACAATTACAAGGATAGATGCCAATAACTCATTAAATTAAACTTGACATTTTAGTGGAATAAGTGAAACAGTATTATTTTTCTCCAGTAATCATTGTTTTATTTATTTAAACAAATCATTTTTACAGTTCGTGTCGTTGACGGTGTTTCTCAGCTCTCTGGAGTGAGAGAGAGATGTTGTGGAGTCATAGCTCTCATTCTCCAGACTGCCTCCGTTCCCTGACCTGAATGAGACGTTCCTCTTTTGAGTTGCTGTCAGGCACCTTGTGTTTGAAGCGGCAGACGAGCTCCATTGTCGCTGCTGTATGGGCGTAATGAAGATTTTCACTGCAGGCTCAATGCAGACGCTCAGCCCAGTCACTCTACAGAAACAAAATGTTCACTTCGCTATTCACTGAAAGACTTTGATGTGCTTTTCTGAAAGCTAATTAAACTCCAGCAGGGCCTGTGCTCTCTGTACAGATCTGATAGCAGAGCAGGTCTAATGCTGTACGCTGGTCATGAGGTAGTGCAATCTTAGTTGATTTGCCTTCGTACCTGATTGAAATCTGATGGGACATAAATATAAGGCCCTGTCGTTCATTCTTGGCATGCTTTCTTGTATTGCTGTGGTGAACGTACTGAAATTCTTTTCAGATGTCTATATGGTATGAAACTGGCTGTGTCTCTATATAAGGTGGCTAGGTATAAACGTTATGATGTTACATGTTGATATTTTCTTCAGATCGTCGCTGTGCAAGGACTGTAGAAAAATTGAGCAACTGCGTTCATACACTTCAGGAAATGTTTTTACATTTTTCTTCAGCTTCTATTGAAAATTATTTATTCTCTTTTTATTCTCTTTTAAACTTCACAGAGTGAGTTTCCTCTTGTAAATGTTTCCTTTCTTTGCTAACCTAACATTTCTTTTTTTTTTTTTTTTTCTATAAAACTCTATTTTAATCTTTCTTTTCTTTACTCTTTCTTTTAAACATTCAAATGTTTTTCTTTCGATCTGTCAATGTTTTGTGAGTTTTCTTCAGATTTCTTTTATATTTTTACATTTATTTAAACTTAAAAAAAAAATCTTTTTCAAAATTTGTTCAAAGGTTTTTCTTTTTTCTAAAAGAGCATTCAAAGATATTGGATTTCAAACGTTCAAATATTTTGAACTTAGAACATTCATTCTTTTTTTTTAATATATTTTTCAGACTTTTTTCTTTCATCCATCAATCTTTGTTGGGAACTCTTTCTCTAAAATCTTCCATGAAAACATTCAAAAGGATAAATCTTTCTTTTAAAGGGTCGTTTTCTTTTGATCAATCAAACTTTTTTTTATATATTCTTGATTTCTAATTACAGTTGGAGGAGTTTCACTATAACAGCATGGTTCTGGTTGCCAGAGCTCTGTCAGAATGATAACAGCAGAGAAATTATAAAGCGTTGGAGAAACTCAAGTGCGCTAGATATCCCAGTCTTTCTCTCTTCATCTTCTTTATGTGTGGGGCTCGTCCTGTTTATACAGTATGAGATAGGAAGTGCTTCGCTGTTTTTTTTTCTTGTTCTTTCCATTCCCTGTTGTATTTCCTCGTTGAGAACGGCCGATCCGGGGGTAGCTGCGGTCAGCTGCCCACATCTGCAGTTCGGAAAACGGTGCAATTTAAAACGAGGACAAAATATACAGGAGAGTCTCTTTTCATCTCGCGGCTCCCACAAAGGAGAGCGAAAAGACGAGATGAGAGAAATGAGGGCTCGGGCAGACCTCTGCTGGATCTTCTTTCCAGTTGGATGTGAGGCGTAATCCACCGTAAGTGAAATCACATGGTGAATTATCCCATCCAGAAGGCAAGACGAGCGCTGAAGGAGACTTTAATGATGATGAAGCTCTCCGGTTGCCCTAATGAAGCCGCTGATTGGATACTTTCTTCATGTCAGCACACCAGACTGCGATCCTTTCCTCTTTTGTGATGTTTCAGACTTCCTAACTCGATCACAAGCTCAAAAAACAATTCTTGAATTTGCGAAGGTCCAGCATGTCGACAATAACGTCCTGCTCCCTCATTACTTGTTTACAAACAACCAGGAGACGTAGAGCTTTTTTCCTGAGTGCCACCAGAAGGTGTGGCCTATAGCAGGAAAAAGTGGGTGTGGCTTAATATTCGAACTCCGTTATTGTACACAAAAACTCAAATTTATTTGACTTCATTTTGCATCCCTCCTCTTCTGAAACCATACAGTAGCTTTGTGCGAGACGAGTGAAAAAACAAGATATATTTTCACATTTCACTATTCTACGACATTAGTAATACCCTTTTGCGAATTATTTTAAGCTATTACTTGTCTTCAACTGCCAACAAGTGACTAAATTGGACTATGGAGGTTGTTGTGGACATAAAAAGACATCATGCCGAACAGGAAAACTCATCATCAGCCCACTTTTACAGCCTCATTGTGTTCATAATCACGTTCTTTCAAACGGTTCTAAACTTTCACGGAGAACGGTTTCCGAAGGAGTTGCCGAAAGCTTAATAGTTTTGCGAGTTTGTTTATAACCTACATTTGAGCTTTTTACTTTTAGCAATCGTGCTTGGGCTTTAAAAGTGATCGTATTATCAGTGCGTTTAAGTATCATAAACTTTTGTTGCTATGAGAGCTTATTTTACGCAATAATTCAAAAGTCAATGGAAACATCCTACTGGGTTTTAGTCGAGGGAACCGGGATGACATTAACATCTGGGTTGGCCTGCAAAAATGCGTCATCACTGCAGCGCTCTTGAAGAAACCTTTAGCTGAGTTCGACATTTTGGCAGAAACTGCATAAAACGTTTCAGTCCAACAATTATAAAAAAAAAAAAACACACTGAGAGCTGTAATATAGTGCAGAAGCCGTATGGAATGAATTCAGACGCTTTTATGGTGCCTTTTCAGAGTTTGACAGGCTTTAATTTTCACTGTATGGAAACAAACACCTGCAACATTTTGCTAAACATGGAAGAACTTAAGTCAACAACACGAGGATGAGTAAATAGTTCTTACTTTCTTCCTCCTGCTAAAAGTAGGTCATCACTAAACCTGTTGCATTAGCCGAGCGTTTCTCTCTTCATTTCCCACTCTTTCTCTGGACCCCCCTGCTCCTCCTCCTCCTTTTCCTCCTCCTCCCTCCTCAGGGATTTTTTTTCATTTGCAATTACAGTAATATATAACATCAGGCATTGGGAGATTTAGAGCTTTACCTTACATAACCCAGTGGATTTAACTTTAGGGCTTTGGTTTGACTCCAGAACTCTAGCACCGCCTGTGCTCAGAAACAAACGCAAACATTCACATCGCCGAAACCTCTAAAGGCCGTCAGGCGGGACAGTGGTTTACACGTTTGTGATACTGGAAGCAGCATCGTGGGTTATAATTTATTCACTGCACACCCAGAAAAAGAAAAAAAAACACTCATCAGGACTGCATTTGTTTGATTAAAAACTACAGTAATTATTACGATATATAGTATATTTTTTACGATTTAAAATCTTTTCTATTTGAATAGATATTACCATGTAATTTATTCCTTTGATGAAATGCTGAATTTTCAGCATAATTTCAGCATTTTTTTTTTTTGCCATTATTTGTTTCAAGGTCTGTTTCTCTGGTCTGTTTCGGTTTCTGATCATTGGTTCACTGTATTTCTTCTTTTCAAATATGTGTCTTAAGTCGCATGGATATATTTGTGGCAAAAGACAAAAAAACATTGTATGAATCAAAATCATCAATGCCAAAAATCTTTAGGGTAATAATTAATATAATGCTCCAAGAAGATATGTTGTAAATTTCCTACCATAAATATATTGAAATGTAATTTTTGATTTATAATATGCATTGCTGAGAACTTTTTTGGATAAATTTAAAGGTGATTTTCTCAGTATTTTTTGCACTCTCAGATTCCAGATTTGTAATTAAATGTATCTCGGTCAAATATTGTGCCATCCTGACATCAGTACATCAGTGCAAAGCTTGTTTAGTCAGATGCATAAATCTAAATTTTGAAAGATTTACACCGAATGGTTTTATGGTACAGGGTCACAAATGTCAAATGCATTATGGGTACGCAGCAAGGGTTTGTATATCTGTGTTGTCCAGGAGGCAGCTCTTTTTCACTAGAGCTGATTTGAAGTGACTTCATATGAGTGAGGTGTTCCTGCGGCCCTCTGGTCCACCTGGCCAGAACCCACCGCCTGTAAATTTGATATAATGAAGCGTTCCAGCAAGCGGCGATATTGGCCAGAGACACGGGCCACGAGCGAAAGAGAGCGATCTGACTGGTGCAGAGAGGGTGGGATAGTCGGGAGAACACGAGCCTATTTCAGAGTGTTTAGATGAGAAGCAGTCGTCATGTCGTTTGATGCAGCTCGTACACTCAAGAACCGTTTTTTAATTTCTTTGGCGTCTCAAGTGCTCAGGCTCTGGGCGGTTTAAGATGTAAAGCTCCGCAGGATTAGGTTTGTAAGAAGAGGATGAGGAGGAGGAGACGTGAGCGACAGGGGTCGTCGACTTGGTCAGAGGGCGGTCAGCACAGAGCTTAGGGGGAGTGATGGAGACAGATAGAGGTCTTCAGGAGGTCTTGCTTACATCAACTCACGGCTCACGCAACCTGGAGATGAGTTTGAGTTCAGTTCAAGAGCAGGGCCTCACTCTGCAAGACTTCTAACCAAAATAATGAATGCATCAGGTATCAGGAACTGACAAAAAAACCCATAAAACATTGGTTATATATATATATATATATATATATATATATATATATATATATATATATATATATTAGTGTAACTATGCACGTATATGTATTGAATTGTTTGGTATGAGGCTTTCGGTTTGGTATGCATTACAAACCGAATGGTTAATCAAACTAATCCTGTTATATTTGGAAAATACAACACTCAACAAGGACCAAACGATGTGCAACAATATATTATTAAAAAGATCAATTATTTGCACTATTAAGATGATTTGGCATTTCCACTTAATGACTTGTTACTTTTTAGTAGGTCTATTTTTATAATGAAGTTACTTTAAATTAAGATTACAAATAATTAGCAATGATTATTTTATATATTTGTACATTTTTCTAGATACATTTCTACGTAGTATACTTGTTCCTGTTTGCAATTGTAGTGCAGCTGATGCAGACCCCATGCTCTGCTCACCTGCTCTGGTAATAATAGCTTTGCCGGATTATACAGTTTTTGGACAATCAGTTATATCTGATTCTGTTGCATGGAAATGAAAAGAAAAATTGTGTTTTGCTATTTAATATTAAAGTAACACTTTACAATAAGGTTCCGTTTAGTTAACAAAAAATGAACAATACTTTTATTACACTATTTATTAATCTGTCTTGATGTTGGTTAATGATAATACAGTTCAGAGCGCATCAACTGCTAACAAGCACAGCTGTTGATTTTAATAATGCATTAATGTCGCAGTAAACCGATATTAATAAATGAATTAAGAAACTATTGTTCATTCTTTCTTCATGTTAACTATAGTAAGCAGCTAATGTTAACTAATGAACCCTATTCTAAAGCGTTATCATTATTAATATAAAATCTGTCCAGTTTCATTACTTTAAATAAAATAAAAGTCTGTTTATTTTATAGGCTTGTGTTTTAAATTCAGCATCATTAAAATTGTGGTAAAATAAAAGTCCTTTGAAAGTGCTTTATATTATTTAATAATATAATAAATAATCATTATAAAGCATTTTACATGCAGAATTGTTAGGTTCACCCCTAAAAATTGTACTTGCATAACTTACATGATGTTGTATTCAATAGAGAGAAGGATGTGGCCTTTCCAGATCAAGATATGTTTGTTCAGCTATTAGTTTTGTTTTTTTTTTCTTGGCACTTTTTCCTTGATCATTTTTTTCATTCTTCTCCTGCTTATGGTGATGTTCTCTGTCTGGTTTGATGTTTCATGTTTTGGTTTTTATATTAATAGATGTCTGCTCGTCTGTATGACCATAAGACATAGTTGGGAGAAAGAAAAAAGAGAGTCAGAAAGAAAAGCAAAGGCAATGGAGGAGAGCAGAGAGGGAGGAACAGGGTGGGAGCTAGAAGTGAATCATGAACCAAGTGCATTTCCAACTTTGCAATCTGATTTTTCCAGTCCATTTTGTCAGTGGCAGCTGTAGTGTGTGTGTGTGTGTGTGTGTGTGTGTACTGTACATACTCTCACATCTCGCTTCTATTAGCACATGTAAACTTTGCTCAGCTCCTCTGTTTCTGATTAAGATTCGTAAAAATACACCATTTACTCACGATATCATTGGATTTCTCCATTTCTCTCTCTGCAGCTTGTTTTATCTGAGTGCATTTCAACAGACTTTCCAATTTCCCGTTTCGTAGGCTGACATTTTATCACAAATACACACATTGCACTCTTTAAGACAGGTTTGAGAGATCAGGGGCGGTTTACTCATTAGCACTGTATGATTTTTTTTTTGTTGTTGTTACATTTTTGCTTCTTTTTTGTTCTTAATGTGGCTGCAGAGTTTGTCCAAAAACATTTTTTGATTGCATTTCAACATAACTATTAAAATAATAATATTCTAAGTATTAATAATAACAATATTAATAAAGAAAAAAAAATTAACTGTAAAATAAACAATTAAGCATTTATTTATTTTTAATTTAATTTGTTGTCATGTCATTTTTAAAATAAGCCGGCATTCTTAATATTGCTTAGTGCAATTATTAAATTACTTAATAAACTTAAACTACATAATTTAATGAACTAAGGTAAAAAAAAAAAAAAGTATTAGTATACATTAAAATGTTGTAATTGTGACTTCATTTTAATACGGCTATAAAATAGTATAAGGAATAACAATATAAAAAGTGCTAAAAATTTAATTTTACAGTACAGTTTTGAAATTACAAATTGAATAACTTTATTAGTTTATTTAGCTTTAATTTCGGTGGAAAACTGCAGGGAGCCCTTACTTTTTCTCTTTTGTTGAGGTCGAGAAAACAAGTTTTATTTTTTGTCAATTGTAACTTAGCTTTCGTTTAGCATCACTAAAACTAATTTTATTCTCATCACAAGCTACTTTGATCACGCGAGCAAAAAAGTAAAGTAAATATTTAGCCTAATATTGTCATGTTTGCATTCTACGTTAAACTGTATTCTATTCGATTCTATTCCACAAAATTGCAGTCAGAGAATATTCCATTCCAAAGAAATCCATCGGTTTTTCCTCAAAGTTAGAAGTGCAGAAAACGGGTGAGAATCGAGCAGATTAACATAACTGTGTAGCTCCTGAGTATTTCTGGCTTGTCAGTCTTATTTAATTTCATTCATTCAGGTCTCTGCTCACACACATACACGTCTCTCCGCATTTTCATCTGTTTTTCTTTTTCTGTCTCGCTGTCGCATCCCTCCACCTACTTTTTCTTTTCCTCCATCACTTTTCCCTCACACCTCCTCTGCTTTTCCTGTTTTAGTCTCACCCCCTTGTCCTCCCATATCTGTCTCTCTCTGTGTCTCTCTCTCTCTATCTCTTTCCAAAGCTGTTTTTCATAAAGCGTTGGCTGGAATGGCAGATCCCAGAGGCGTAGTGTGAAACACTAGACTCCGATGGAGCAGGAGCCAAACAGATGCAGCCCCTCGTCTCAACATATACCTCAGCCCCTCTGTCTCTCTCTCTTTCTCTTTCTCTTTATCTGTCTGCCTCTCTCCGCCGTCGACACGCTCCCAAAGTTCCTCAGACTTTCCTGCAACTCTCCACTTTGCTTTTTTGTTAATCTAGCTGGTAAAATAGCTCAAGGTGTATTACTTCTATGAGATACAGTACGCTTGCGTTTTTGTGCACTTCACTCTGAATTGTCTTCCCAGGCTGAGATTCTTAAAGGGACGGTACACACAAAAAACGTCAGTTTGCACCTTCATGCCCCTCAAAATGATTTTATGACCCTGGGTGCACCAGGATCGAACACCAAATAAGCCTTTTAGTAAATGTATATTGGCTGTGCTTTGTCATACAGTGAAAACGGGTTGTGGAAAACGATGGCTGACGACGAAATGTTCAGTGAATTACGACTTAAATTCAGTGTTTTCCTCTGGTGAAGCTATGAAATAACTTCAGAATAGAGCACACTATTGTATAGATGAATATAAAGTGTTAAACAAAACTTTTTATATTTATATTCATTAAATTAATAAATGCATTTATAAACCAGCTGTGGTCAATAGGGAAAAAAAGGTTAGCTCCCTGTGTATTTTCACTAAAATATAAAAAATTGGTGATTTTAACATTTGGAAATTTTTGAATGTTCAGATAAAGAGCCCATTTCTGAGTTTCAGAAAAGAGCCGTAGATTTTAATATTGTAATTTATATATTAATACTTGTACTGTAAGCAAAAAAATTTTACTTTTTATTTTTACTATATATTTAATATGTATGTTTTTGTTATATATATTATATATGTTTTATTACATATATATATTATATATATGTTTTATATCTTACAGATTGTTTATTTTTATTTGTAATAATAATAATTTTGATCATTAACAGTAAGTGTTTTACGGTAAAATATTACAATAGTGATAATTGTTGATAGCAATTGAATAACTTTATTATTATTAAAAATTCTAATTTTATTTTACTTTAAATATTACTAAATATTACAACTATTTTGTTTATTATTTTTTTAGTAATAATACTTTTGTTAATTTTTTTTTTTACGTGCGCACAACACAATAGCAACACTATTTTGTTGTTTTGTTTTGTTCAACGTTTGTGCTCAGTACCGAGTATAATACATATATGTATTAATAAATAACACATAGATACATTAAAATAATACATTAAATATTACCCAAATTCTAGAGCTCTGCAAGCAAGCACAGCAAACCCGGAGCTGCTTTAATCACAACGCAGATCGCAATCGCACGTTTTAATCTTAAATAACACAATTATATATTTTTTTTTCCCTCAATCATGCAGCTCTAGCGGTCACTCACACACAACGTATTTGCTTTGAAAAACACGAGTCACAAGCAGCGGGGTGGAGGAAAAAACGCCTCTTTTTTTAAAAAAAAACTTGAACTTGTGCTCATTTGGGGGATATCGCAAAACACGAGCGCTAAACGTGTCCATCCAGCACACGTGTACATAGAAAAACAATGAGAAAGTAGTGCAGCGGAATAGAAGAAGGCATAGTCCGTGTCCACTTTGACCGTATAGATAAGAGCGTTTGTAAGGAGGTGTTTGGGAGGATGACTGTGACGGATCTTCAGGGTTTGATTCTGTTTCCTCTCAGCGAGCGCTCTTGCCAGCGCTCCTCATTCCTGCGAGACAGACAGAGAGATTTAACCTGCTGTTTATGAGCGGGATGAGTTTGACGCATGACCTCCTGACACGAGATCTGATTTAATATTCTCTTATCGCGGAGGTGCCGTCCTGACGAACGAGCCGAGAGCATTAACGTCTTATCTGCTCCAACAGGCCCAAAGACAGATGAGATACGGGCTTAACTCTGCGCCCGTACAGACCGGATTAGATTACATTATTTCAGTTTCATAAGTGGATTGATAGATGATGGAAATCTATTAGCTCGAGGATCGATGGTGAGCCGCTAAAAGCTAAATCACACGCTAAACGGATCTCCTCAAATGACCTTAAAGCCACTAGAGAGTGCAAAGAATATTTTTCCTTGTTCAAAATCCGTTTCGGTTCCGTAATGTGACGTTTCCAGGGCATAAAATGGGGTAATCGGTAACAATTAGTTGTTTTATTTTGATAAAAGGTCAAACTTTACGTTAGAATCTCATGCTTAAGAAAGCAGACGATTGCTTTTTATGCATGGTTTGTTCTCACTGGCTTCTCCAGGAAACCGTCCCGTTCTCACGTTCCTCCGTATGACATGAGGAGGTCCGTCTGCTCGGGTCGTGTGTTTTTCTCATGGTGCCGTGTATCAGCTAATCTTTCTGTGCTATGATATGGGGAACGTAGCTGAAGGAAGTGAGTGTGTGTGTGTGTGTGTGTGTGTGTGTGTGTGTGTGTGTGTGTGCGGGCCTGGCTGACACTCAAGGCTTTTAAGGAAAATAGAAAGTCTAGACGTGTTTATTTGTTCACCCTATCAGATCATGAGATAATGCTCGGACACATACACACATGCTACAGTTTTCTTTTTTTCTTTTTTTCACGCAATCTGTTGCTTCTCCATTTAGTTCAGTCGTGGAAGGAGCTTGTCACACTGTATCGCCGTCTGCAGGTGGGATGTCTCATCACACTGAGATTCAAAGGGCTGCTGATGACATTTAATATACCTTCATTTTTGTTATCTGATGTGATACTTTGTTTTATCTTGCTTAATTTTAGTTTTTGTTTACTTTGTTTTTTCAGCTTCTGAAAACGCTTTTATATCATTGATTTAGTTAAAAGCTAAAATTAAGAGGAAAAACAGTGTTGCAATTTAATAATGTAAATTTTTGTGTTTTTATGTATTGGCTTTTTATATTTTAAAATGTAGTAATTTATATGTGCTTTTGTCATTTTGTATTAGTCTTTTTAATCTTTAATTTCAGATTTAATTTTAGTAACTTATGTTTATATACATTAAGTTATTTCCCAATACAATTAAAAAAAATATATATATATATATATATATATATATATATATATATATATATATATATATATATATATATATATATATATATATATATTTTATTTGCCAAGACAACATTTCACATCACTTTTTTTACTTTTTTATTTAAATAAAAAAATATATATATGAATTTTTTATTAAATAGTTTTTTACATTTTGATTTTACTTAACCAGCAATAGAATTAATAAAAAATTATTAATTCAAGTTCTTTATACAGTATTTTATAAATTCTACTTTATTAGTTATTAATAATGTAAGTTTATCCAAATGTCACCCTATTTGTAATTGCCACACAAATGCTATTCTCAACGCAAATCATGCTCAGAAATGCGTTTTAAAAGACACTGGGCTCATATCTTAAGCAGCTAACTTTAATTGTTTGACTATAGTTTAACTACAGTATTATCTAGTTCATTCATCGGCTGTATCCCATGCTCCTCTTTCGCCATCTCTCCGTGTCTCTTTCTGCTACTCAGACCCTCATCAGCTAAAATAAGCACATGCGTTCTTTAACAGCCGTTAGTTTATGTGTTTGTGTGTAGTTTTACAGCGCTCGTAAAACACCTCCACTCAGTTTGGAGTGATTATCTGCGTGTTTACCAGCCCAAATAAATGCTCTCCGGCTCTCCGGCGAGGCTTTTCAGCTGCCACGGTGAACTTGCTCTGGATTCGGTGGCTTTAGTCGTGCAGTTGTGTAGCCGACCGGAGTTCAGTCGTGTCGTTGTTCTCCGTGAGGCTGGTTTGTGTTGTTGAGATGCTGCGCTGGAATACGTTGGAGAGAAGTGCTGCGTGAATGGTACTTTACGGGCGCATTATGTAATGGTGTGATGAAGGGGGAAGACCACACAGGAAAACCAGATGGACTTCCTGAAACAAAGAGAGGGTCGAGTCTCGGCATAAAGCCTGGTCCACTTTACATCTGATTGTGGCCAAGAAGTGTCCGTTTCCACTGATTGACACGTGAAGCCACCAGCTTCTGTAGTTTACTGCGTGTTTATCCAGTTTCTAAAGCACTCTTCAGACACTTGTTATATTTACAATTAACAGTAAGTGTAGTTAGATGCAGGTTTTTTAATACTTTTATACAAAGTGGTTTGGATGGTATGGATGCTTAATTTAAATTAATTCATATTTTTATTTAAACGACAGTTTTATATGTAAATGACAAATATTAACGACAAAAGAAAAAAAATTATGTATATTATTTTATTAATATATCGTATTTAATTTCATTTAGTATGACAACTAATTAGAATGATTTTCAGTATTTTAATAAGTAGATATCAGAATAAGTATGTCGTTTTATTTTTTACATAAATATGTTTGTTATGCTGAATATCTCACCAATAGTTTGATATTTTATTTGAAACATTAAAGCTGAGTTTTTAACATGCTTTAAATGCTTTCTGTTTATATAAAAATCCCTTTTGTGAAGTCAGTGTGGTGCAGACAGCAGAATTGGACATTTAATTTGATAGCTCTCACTATTTGCCTCATTCTGCTTTCAATATTTCAATCTCACGATCTCTTCTGTGAGCCATAATGACAGAATGAAGACATGAAGATGTAAGGTCAGGGTGTGAATGCTCTCTCTGTCTGTCTCTCTCTCTCTCTCTTTCTCTCTCTCTCTCTCTCTCTCTCTCTCTCTCTCTCTCTCTCTCTCTCTCTCTCTCTGTCTGTCTGTCTGTCTGTCTCTCTCTCTCTCTCTCTCTCTCTCTCTGTCTGTCTGTCTCTCTCTCTTTCTCTCTCTCTCTGTCTCTCTCTCTCTGTCTATCTATCTGTCTGTCTGTCTCTCTCTCTCTCTCTCTCTCTCTGTCTCTCTCTCTGTCTCTCTCTCTCTCTGTCTCTCTCTCTGTCTCTCTCTCTCTCTCTCTCTGTCTATCTATCTGTCTGTCTCTCTCTCTCTCTCTCTCTCTCTCTCTCTGTCTCTCTCTCTCTCTCTCTCTCTCTCTCTCTCTCTCTCTCTCTCTCTCTCTCTCTCTCTCTCTCTCTCTCTCTCTCTCTCTCTCTCTCTCTCTCTCTCTCTCTCTCTCTCTCTCTCTCTCTCTCTCTCTCTCTCTCTCTCTCTCTCTCTCTCTCTCTCTCTCTGTCTCTCTCTCTCTCTGTCTATCTGTCTGTCTCTCTCTCTCTCTCTCTCTCTCTCTCTCTCTCTCTCTCTCTCTCTCTCTCTCTCTCTCTCTCTCTCTCTCTCTCTCTCTCTCTCTCTCTCTCTCTCTCTCTCTCTCTCTCTCTCTCTCTCTCTCTCTCTCTCTCTCTCTCTCTCTCTCTCTCTCTCTCTCTCTCTCTCTCTCTCTCTCTCTCTCTCTCTCTCTCTCTCTCTCTCTCTCTCTCTCTCTCTCTCTCTCTCAGTGTCTGTGATCTCAGCCACCACGTCTCTCTTTCACTCTTCCTTCTACACTCCCTCTGCTCCACTTTCTTGGCAAGATCGGACGTTCCCACAGCTCAGCCACGTCTCTCTGCCTGTCTGTCTCTCTCTCGGTTTCAATCTCTCTTTTTGGCAGATCCCGCCTCACATGATACACACACACACACACACACACACACACACACACACACACACACACACACACACACACACACACACACACACACACACACACACACACACACACACACACACACACACACACACACACGTACGTATCATTCTCACATCTTTTATACTCTGATATACAAGCTGACTTGTTAGCATAGTTCACATACTTCGGCCTGTAAACAATCATGCCAGAACCCCATTATTTCAGGTTACGCCTGATTTGTAGTTTCTGAAATCGGGTTTCTGTGATTATGAATCTCTCCCATGAAAACAGTCGTCCAGACAAAAGACATTGCAGACTTAGAAAGTTAACATTTATTAATGGAGTACGCTCAGGCAAGAAGCACTACACCAAGTCAGGTGTCTAAGAAAACAGATATGAATTGTGTTTTGATGCTGTTAGACTTTTAGAATTTTTGGGGGGGTTTGTAAGATTTTATTTATTTGTATTAATTTATGTTTGTTAAGAAAAAGTAGTTTAATTCAGAAAAAAATGCATTAAATTAATGAAAAGCGAGAGCGGAGACATTTGTGATATTTCAAAATGTACGACTAATAATAATAATAACATTGATAACAATAATGTTTTTGAGAAGAACATCATCACATTATAATGATTCAGATGGGTAAAAAAAGTACAGCTTAAAACATATTCAAATAGAACCGTTTTTTTAATTGCAGCTAATCAAAATATAGAAATAAACATATAAATTTTATGCTAAAGCTAAAATGAAGATGAAAAGAACTGCAGAAAAAAGCATTCTCTTAAGCTTAAATAAAATAACACAACATAAGTAAAACAACTTAAACTATGAAAGGTTAAATAACAAAAATATATAGTAATTTTTAAACGCTTCAGGAACAAGATTGTAATGGCTGCTCAGGTGACCAGCACATTTTAATGGCTCAGAAGACTTAATACTGAGTAAAAGTCACATAGATAGCTTTTAATGGCATCTGCGTGTTTGTAAAGGTGCAGCTTGTACACTGTACTAAACATCTTCTTCTAAGGTCCACAGAAGAATAAAACTTATAAAAGTTTAGAATGACACAAAAGTGAGTAAACAATGGCCAGATTTTACATTTGGCAGAACGGTCTATTAAAATGAAGCATTGGTGAGCATAAAAAGACTTCTTTCAAAAACATAAAATCTTACAACCCCAAACGTTCGAGCAGCAGTACATCTTGGGAGTTCAAAAGAAAGCAAACATTATAGAAAGTCGTTTAGATTCTCTTTGAGGTGCAGCACGTCATCGGGTTTTCTTCCAGCTCCCCTCCCAGGCCATTTCACTGTGACCACATATGTTTCACTCTAAACACGGTTTATTTCAGGCCGACGTTTACCTTCCTGAGGTCAGCGAACCCTCTTCTCCTGTGCCCTCCGCTCCCTGGTGGCCATCGAGAGTCACTGCACCCCTCCAGATCTGATCACGATCACCGCTGTGATGCTATTTTGACGCCAGACGCACTAAAAACTGTACTGCGTGCGTTCCTGCCAGCGTTTGCATCAGTGTAAATACAGATGGAAGTTTTAGATGCTAAATTGGGGCGACAGAGCTGAAATCACAGCACACAAACACCCACGGACAGATGTGTGTGTGTGTGTGTTATCGCTCTCCTTTCGGCTCAGTTCTGCATGGGTAGTAAATGGATTAGATTACGATAAGGTGTGTGTGTGTGTGTGTCTTTGATGTGTGTACATAGTAAATGTATAGATTAGACGTTGGCCGTTATCCTCTGAGAGCGGCAGACTGTGTCTATCCGTGCCAGCTGCTTGGTTACATCTCTCTAATCAGACGAGAAGAGGACAGAACATGAAAGAGATGGGCGGCACGCCAACTTTCTCTCTGTTTTTCTCTCTCTCTCTTTTTATTTTTTTTCCCCCTTCTCATCCAGTTTTTCATTTCTCAGCCATACCGCGTGTCCACGTTCCTTTTGCGTTAAAGCTGCTGTTGCGGACGTCTCTATTCCCCCCTCCCCTCCCCGCTCTGCTTCTCGCCGTCTTTCTGTGCTGCGCCGGGTGTGTAGTTGGCACGGAGCGGGCACAGACGGGCACACAGATGGGCAGCGGACGATGCAGGGCAGATCCCTACACACCTGCTCCTCTTTGGCATGACCCAGGCCAGACAAACGCACACGCACACACACACACACACACATGCATAAACAGAAACGTAGAGGATCTACATTTGTGTGGTAAACACAACACGCGCAAGAGCCTTAAAGGGACAGTTCACCCGAAAATAAAAACTGTCATCACTTGCTGCCTTAGATTAGCTATTAGCTAAATCAAATAAGATGAAAATGTAAGTCTTTAAAAGTTGAGATGAATCTCGTATTATTTAAATTAAGTTGAAACTGGATTAATTGTTTTGATTAAGTTAATGCAAAAGCGTATGATGGTTTAACTTAAAATCATATAATTCTCTTAGAGTGTTATTAACTATAATTGCAAATCATTTTCATTAAAATAAATCTGGCTTTGAAATAGAATATCAATTTTAGATTAAAACATACTTTAAAACTAACTGAAGTAAAGTAAGTTTAAGATGAAGTACTAAAAATATTCTGGTTGAAACTGAATTAAACAATAAATTAAAGGCAAATAAAGTATTAATAAATACTAATATAAGTGACTACAACTTCAAGTATAAAAAACTAATTTACTATTTTATATATAAAAATATATACAATTAAGATTAAATTAAATCACAAGCCTTTTTTTCTTAAGCTTAAAAAATACAAAAAAGGAAACTGGATTAAATAACGAAAAATATATTATAAACCCAGTTCCCATGGCTACTTTTTTCTCTGTCAAGCTCCAAAAATGACATTAAAGCACCATAACAATAGTCCATGCAGCTTATATATTATGCTATAGGTCAAAATTAAGTTAATTTTTGATAGCTTACAGTAGCATAAAAATCACATGCATTGCTTTTAATTGTGTTTAACTTTTAATATATGTAAAAGTGCAGCTTCAAAACTGTACCAAACGTCTTCTTTTTAGGCCAATGGAAGACGGTTTGTAGTGACATGAGTTTAATTTTCGGGTAATAAAAAAAGAAATCATCCTCTAGCATTGGATATGCATATTGTAATCATGTACATGATGTTTACTATGCAGTGTGTGCGGCCAGCGATTGCATCAGCAGCACGCCCAAACGCATACAAATGCACATACACGCTCATATTTGCCAGAGGAAACACAAATCCATGCCCAGTTTCCCACCGTAATACCCATGTGCATATTCACACGCATACACGCTTACATGCAAACTCTAAACACACCTGCCACATTACACGTTCACATTTCATATCCGCCCCCCGCCAGCGTCCACATACATATTAATCTACAAACGCGCGGCCGGGGGGGGTCCGGAGCAGGTATAGACCCCCTTTAAAAGCGCAAGCTGCCTGATTTCACTCGCTGCAGGGGCTGCTGGGAAACGCAGGGCTGAGGGGGCGCGGGCACAGGATGGAGTGTGCTTTCATAAGATAGGAAATGAATAAATAAGTGCTGGTGGAGGGGGGCAAATACTCAAATAAAGTCCAATAAAAGAGCTCAGAGAACATCTGTGTGGGATCGCCGTGGGGATTAGGAGGGTTTGGAACATTTTAAGCGCATTACGGATTAAAAAAAAAGGTCAGAATGTTTAGCAACATACCGATAAACCTCTTAAGCAAAACCCAATTGGAAAAGCTGTGCTGCCTCTTCATTCTGCACCATGGTGTGTGTGTGTGTGTGTGTACCTAAGGTGTGGAGGCGTGCATTGGGTTTTTGTATTTTTTTTTTTTTTTTTTTTTTTTTGAGGGAAATGCATTGCACATTTTCATGCGGTATACATTTTCCATGTATTTGTCATCATAAGCCATGACGTTTGATTCCAGGGGATCTAACGTGCCTCTCCAACTAAAACACACACACACAGAGAAGTAATGTTTTCTCTTTAGGGCAAGGATACATTTGGGTCGATTTCATTTGAAGTTAATATAATTCATAATTGACCCTTTTTTAGTTTCTTATTTTACTTTCCACATTCGCAGTCATTCAAAAGTCGGGGATCAGAAGAAGTTGAAAGAAGTCTCGTCTGCTCACCAAAGCTGCATTCATTTGATTAAAAATACAGTAAAAACAGGAATATTGTGAAATATTATTACAGTTGAAAATAACAGTTTTCTATTTTAATACATTTTGTAAAATGTAATTTATTCCTGTGATCAAAGATGAATTTTCAGCATCATTACTCCAGTCTTCAGTGTCACACGATCCTTCAGAAAGCATATACTTTATCTTTCGTAACATTATAAACATCTTTACTGATAATGTTAAAAGATGTAATGTTCATTTAACGTATCCTTGCCGCATAAAAGCATTCATATCAGTAAACTGATGAAATGTTTATTTGTGAAGCTTCAATTGTGATATCAGCGAGATCTTTAGTGTGTTACTACTAGGAGCTTTGTGTGGTTATAGAGTGCTTAACACTTCATAAATCTCATCGCTCAGTAAAAGTCACATCACAAACGGTGCAGGCCAAGTTTGTGCCAAAGTTGAGTATTCAGGATTTGGAGTTTGTTCAGCTCGCTAACACGGAGTATGAGCAATAACGTGAAGAATGCCTCGGTGAAAACCTTTTAGAGATCCTACAGGTCAAGCCTATTAAGTGTACCAGTACAAAGCAAATCATGATTATACTAGCAAATATCTGTTTGCCCTCACGAGCGCAGTCGCTTATGAATATTTGCATGCTAAATGAGTCATTAGTTGGTGCCTTTTAAGAAATGGGCGTGTGAACGATCAACACTTGCCGTTTAGGGATGATAATAGTTTTAAATACCCTGCCAAACTATGGTTTTCATTTGAAACTTACTCGAGAAGTGTTATACCATTATGAAGACAGTTTTGTCGTGATATAAACACTGCCATTATGTGTGTGTGTGTGTGTGTGTCGCTTAGTATCTTTGGCATGTGTGTTCAGGGGTCCTTTGACTGTGTGTGCCGGGAAGATAAGGATTAGCATGAACATTGTTGGATGCAGTAGCTGTGTGTGTGTGTGTGTGTGTGTGTGTGTGTGTGGTTGCATGCTGATAACGGTGTTGATTGGACTCCATAGGCTGGAGTCTGTGCTCTAATAATGGACAGTGTCTCCTTTGTGTGTTTGAGTTTTGATGATCTGGCCCCCTGCTCATCTGCGCTTTGTCTGTGCCCAATAGCGCGGCCTCTCTCATTCACTCGCGTCCAGTTCTGCATAGTGAGCTTCACTAATGTGCCATGTAATTGGATTGGAGGTCATCCGAGACGTCTCCTTAAGCTGCGCTTCATACTTCCACGCCACCAGAGGGCGCTAATCAATACCGTTTATAGCCATTTTGAATTCACAGAATCCATCGGTAGCCTGAGTATTAAACAGAATAGTGATTCTGATTACAACTATATTCATTGTGTAGAATGCAATAAAATGTGATCAGTGGGTGGCCTTAATTAAACTGCCAAGTTTACTTGTCGCATAATTTTTATTAGAATAACTTTTCTCCTTTTAATGAATTGAATTGCAGGTATTTGTTACTTTAAAAGTGTACATTGATAATGCCAGGGTTATTATAGGAAACTCTTTAAGTTACTTGAAATAAAATCAACCGAGAGAGAGAGAGAGAGAGAAAAGTACAATTCACACAACAGAATTACAAAAAATTCAGCTAAAATAAAAATGAAAACATTAAAAAATAAAAATAAATAAATATATATATATATATATATATATAATATAATAATATATATATATATAAGTTAATATAAGAAGTTAATCATATTTTTGAATGGACTGAATAAGATCTGGACTGAAACCCCTTTAAATAAACAAAGTAATACCATCACTATATCATGGTACCACTATAGTAGTTTTTGTTAGGAATATAATATAGAACACTTAGAATGAGATTGCATGAGGTGATTATAGTGTTTTACATCCTGTTGAGTCGATTAAAGTACATTTACTTACATATCAGCTCACAGTATCAGTACGTGTGCTTCTGCGAACAAAACGCGGCGGGAGTCGATATTTTTCCCCCTCAATTAGCGTTTAGCACAAGTAGCTGAAAATAACCTTAATTTGTGAGGCTTTTAGTGTATAGCGCGTTGGTGGAGAGGTTTTCTCTCTGAGAGGAGTGCGTCTGTGTGTGGGTGCTTTTGTAAGCTAGCTGGAATGCTCTGGTACCGCCAATGCTAAGATGGCTGCCAAGCGCTAAGATGGCTGCCAGGATTCCATACAACAACAGCAGCAAGCGAACGAGGGGGTGCGAGAGAGAGAAAAGAAGGAAAGAGGGGTCTGTCGTGTTCATTTTTTCCTTCAAAACGTATAGTGTTGGTTTTTTAAACCACATTCTGCTGCTGCACATAATTAGCGGTGCATGCTAAGGCCAAACACCAATTTCGAGGCAAATCTACAAACCAGAATATCATAGAAGGGAAGCCTTTTTTGACTCGTGCTAGCAAGCGGCTATCCGGAACCCTCCTAGCAACTAGCAAACACGCTAAAAACACTAAGTATGATTGGCTAAAGAGGTGAAACCTTTATCAGTACTCACAACAGACTGGACAGAAAGGCCAAAGTAACCAAGTGACATCCTTCTTAAGGTCTATAGTTAGTCAAAACCTCAGTGCATATAGAAAAAAGGGGGTAGTGAGTCTCGGCCAATTCAAACAGCCGCAGGGGTCTGGTCTCGCTCCAAGATCGCTATACTTTCTAAGATAAAAAGCCTACGGAGACATTGTCCAAACAACTCGATGGCTGCTCACCAGCCTTTGTCTACATCTTATGAGCTATACAGCAGAGTTGGGTTTCACCAGGCTGCTCTCGGATGTATATTTTGCAGATTTATAGATTTTAGATTAGCGGTGCAACTTCAAGCCTAAAAAGGACCGGTGTGTGTGTGTGTGTGTGTTTGTTTCGGTTGTGTTTTTCATTGGACCCGACTGACCAAGCTCAGTTGTGTTTTTTAACACACCTGGGGTCTACATTGCCGGACTAAAGATCTTGTTTCATGGCCGAAAGACCGTTTTGTGGCTTTATGTCTAGATAATGACATTGTTAAATCAAAATAATAAAGTATTATCTTTGTTTATCGATCTAGGCAGAATTTGATTCTTGAAATCCGTGTTATCTGAGGAGTTACTTAAGTCTGTGGTGTTTAATACTTAAGGCTACACATTTGTTCGCTAACCAACAATATGAACAATAGTAATGGTAATGCGTGTTACCAAATCTACTTTTTTTTTTTTATTAGTACTTTCAGCAAGAATGCATTCATTTGATCAAAAGGGGGAGAATTATAGACATTTATAACGTTACAAAAGCTTTCTGTTTCAAGCTGTTCTTTTGAACTTAAAATACAACTTTCAAAGCTGTTTCCACAAAAATATTTTTGATCATTTTAGACTGATGCTGAAAATTCAGATTAGCATCGCAGAAAAAAACATGTGTTAAAATTGTAAAAAATATTTCACTATATTAGTTATTTTATTCAAAAAAATGCAGCCTTGGTGAACAGAAGAGACTTCTTTCAAAAAAGCTAAAAAAAAAAACCCTCCATTGCCAGAGTTTTGAACGATAATGTGTAACGAGTCAAATACCAACTAACTACAAGACAGAACATCAGATTTCACGTATAAAGGTCCAGATTTTGCCTGAATATCATGTAAATGATCCAGAACCGGAGCACATTTTGCATGTCTCATTTCCAGCTGTGTCGTCTCAGCGCTACATTGAATATGTGCTGGCAGAGAATATATAGAATGTTCTACATCTGCTAATTGATTCAGGCACCTTTGGACTGAACCCAGCCGTCCCATGTTTAATCTGCTCTCTTTTTTTCCTCCTCCTCTCTTTCTCTCTCTCTTTCTGTCGGCTTTGCAGAATCTGGACAATCGGATAACTCCAACCAACAAGGAGAAGCAGACATCAAGCCTCCGCCCAATGGTGGGTCAAGCATAATGAAACACACTCACACACACTCATACAAACAACTACACACTAGACCGCTCTAAAGGGATTTTACAGCCTAATGCCAAACCAGAAGTTAAAGTCTTTTGTTCAAATACATATGAATTTAATATGAAGGTGCATGGAACAACCAAAAATGACTTCTTGGTTCTCTAAAGAACTGCTCAGTTAAAGATTCTTAAAATCCAACCTCAATTTTGTCAGACAAACTCTGTTCTGGAAGTATCTGTTCGTAACCTTTTAAAATTGCTAAACAAACTCAAACACACTAGCTTCACTAGTTTCACTAGCTCGTTGAATTTGGGTACATAAGTAAAAACATTTTGTAGGACTTAAAATTATGGTTTTTGTAAGTACAGTCCAACTTGAAGTTCATACAAGCTTTTAAGCTTCTTTTTTCATAGCGTAAAGAACATTTTAACCTTTTTTCGCTCCAAAGAGTGTTTTTCTCAAATGGAAAGGTTCTTTATGGAACCATAGCGGAAATAAAGAACCTTTTATTTTAACTTTATTTTTTGTTGTGAATAACAAAAGGAGATGTTCTATGGATATTTTCACCACTTATTTTTAAAGGAAGTAATGTCAGCCTTTAGCTTAACTACTTAACCACTAGCTACTAGCTGAACGTTATATTAGGTTTGGAACAACATGATTCTATGGTTCCATGAGATAACTTGTATATCCATGGAATCATTTTGTTCCACAAGAGGTTCTTCTGATTAATAAAATATTCTTCCCACTGAGAAAAGAATGACTTTTTTAAGAACGTTTAAATGAAAGCTCTTTTGGGGGAACTTTATTGGGATGCTTAATTTTTAATTGGCTTTAAGAACTATTACAAAAACAGTTTCTTTATAGTGGATTCTTGATGTTCTTCACACACACACACACACACACACACACAAAAGGTTCTTTGAAGAACTGTTTACTGAACTCTTTTTGCCAAAGCTAATAATGGTTCTTCTGCGCTGCAGAGTCATTATTAATATCTTCTGGCACTTCCACAAGATTTTTTTGTTCTTCGCTGAGCCTTAAAATTTAGCAAAAACTATTGAGGAGCCTTGATTGTTCAAGAAGCAGTTCACTTAAACTCAATAGAATCACATCCGAAGTTGTCATTAAATGCCGCGAGCGAGCAACCTCCGGTTAGCAATGGTGGAAACGGCGTGATGAAATCCCAACTCTACACAATCAACGTGTCAGCCACCATTCTCCGCTGCCTGCCAGTCAGCAGATGGATCTGTGGGTGAGCCGCGCTCTCCTTGGACCTCCGTGCGCACAAATACGGGCCGATTGATACCGTAAGCCGCTTTATTTACGTTAATAAGGTCACATGCTCGCCCGACTCTCGCACAAACACAGAGTGTGAGCGAAAGCCATTTCCATCCAAGCTTATTATAGTGAAGTGTTGCTAGGCCGGCTGTGACGGAGAATGGTGGAACGCTCATAAATCACTCGGTGATTGGCTGATGGGAACCACATGGCTGCGGCGCGGGCGACACTGAGCTCATGCACGGGCCTCGCTGCGGTTAACCGCACACACACACACACACACACACACTGACCTCAGCCAGCACTACAGATGGGTGTGGAAGCATGGCTCATTCACCCGTTTTGCCCACACACACAAAAGTACATATTGAAAGCCCATATGCACAGCGAAAGCAAATACGTTTGTATATTTGTATGCAGCATCGCACACACATACTTAAGTGTGACATAAAGCATTTTTAGTGTCCTCGTTAAGTTTTAGCTGAGATTGGAGTGCTGGGTTGGAGTTAACCATAAGTACGGGGTAGCCTGTTATTCCTTAGAGACGGAGAACATATGCCAACCGATGACTGTAATTATATGCTCCCGGCCTTTTTATGACAATTGAGCCCAGTTTATTTTGTGTGTGCGTGTGTTTGACAGGTGCAGATGAGTAAATACGGGATTTTTTTTTTTTTGTATAATTTGTCGGTGTAGTGTTTTCATTTCTGGCCTCTCTTCTCTTTCTCTCCAGGGCACTTGAGTTTCCAGGACTGCTTCGTGACGTCAGGCGTATGGAACGTGGCCGAGCTGGTCCGTGTGTCACAGAGTAAGTCACATGAGCAGCGTCTTTCTGAATATCAACTTTTTATTGAAACGAAATGCTCGTCTTCTTATCATAAGTCCTTTATAAATCCCTTTATAAGCCCCCAAAAATCTACAAGTAAAACAATATATGGAATATATTAATATCGCTAAATTTTCAGCATGGTCACGCTAGTCTTTACGGTCACACGATCCTTCAGAAATCAGTCTAATATGCTCATTCGCTGCTCTTATTATTATCAATGTTGAAAACATTGTTTCGCTGCTTCATGTTATTGCGAAAACCATGGTAAGAGTTTGTTTCTGATCAGAAATCTCTCTGTCTGTATCTAATTTAGCACCAGTTGCCACAGCAGCCGGACCCAACTTCTCTCTGGCCGACCTTGACAGTCCAGGATATTACAACATCAACCTGGGTCGCCGCTCTATTACGTCCACACCATCGACCAGGTACACACACACACACACACATACAGAGCTCCCTTTCCTTTCATTTTATGCCAGGATTTTTAAAATATTTTTGATGCCAAAAAGTGAGTCGGCTCTCTTCTAAAATATAAATATAAAACAAAATTATATTGGCATATATCATCCATGTCACTTTTTTTTTTTAAAGACCCCTAGCACTCTTTCACAACCTCACATTAAAAACAACTACTCCAACATTTGGTTTTGTTTGTTGCTTTTTTTAGAACATTAAATTTAATGTATTTAATTTAATTACTACATTTAAAATATGAATTTGCACAGCACATTTGCATATGAATAATTTGGCTTAGAATATGAGTTTTAGAACTAGATCAGATATTATGCATATAAAAAACAGAAGAAAATACTAAAGCAAAAGTTAGAATTTTTTTGAGACAAAGCTTTGCTACGTTTCTGACTAAATACTACTAAACCCTTGCATGTCAGCTTTACGAATTAATCTCTCTCTAGTTTAATGCATGTCGGTAGCTCCCACGCGTTCTTGCTTTTCTCTTTGTTCGTATATATTTCTGTCTATCTTTTATCCTACTATTTTCTCTGCCTTTCACCTTTGTCTGTTTGATTGCTGTCATTTTTGTCTCTTTATCTTTCTCTTTTCCTGTCCCTTCTCTCTCTCGCCTTGTCGCCATGTTTCAAACGCTGCAGGACTGAGATGGAGTTGTATGCCAGTCTCCCGCGGAGGTACTCCACACTTCCTGTCGTCTGATTCACTTCGAGCTCTGCTGTCTCGCTCTGCTGTCTTTGCTCATCTAATGTCTCATTCTGCTATGATAACCTTTGCTCTCGAAACATCGATTGACTGTTACGCATTTCTGTTGTAATGCTTTATAGTGTAATCATTTTTATAAAGCAATACTTCGCCTAAAAATGAAAATTTACTCAACCTTTAATGTAGGTTTACTTTAGAGGTTGTTTCTTCGTTAGAACAGTTTTGGAGAAATGTTCCGTTACATCACGTCACTTGCTCGCCAATGGAGTGAATGGGTGCCGTCAGGATGAGAGGCCAAACAGCTGACAAAAAACATCACAACTATCCATACCACTCCAGTCCATCAGTTAACATCTTGTGAAGTGAAAAGCTGTGCGTTTGTAAGAAAAAAAAATCATGCTTGAACTAAAACAGTTGCTTCCAACTACTACTATTACTATGCTCAAAAATATAATAATGTTGCTTTTATGAGGAAAAGAACCCAGACTCAGAAGAGAAATAAAGCAGTCTAAAACAGATCTAAACCGATATGAGTGAATTTTGACGTGAGTGAAGGAGGACGCGACGGGTATTTCGCTCAGAAGTGACGGTTTAAGTTTAAACGACCTTAAAACCAATGAAGAATTTGTGTTTTACAAGCACACAGCCTTTCACTTCACGAGGCATTAACTAATGGTCTGGAGTTGTTTGGACTACTTGAGGATTATTTGTGTGTTTTTTAGTTGTTCTGACGGCACCTATTCACTGCAGAAGAGCGACTGTAATGATACATTTCTCAAAATCTCTTACAATGAAAGAACTAACTCAAATACATCTTGGCTTTGGTGCGAGTAAATATTCAGCAAATGTTCGGTTTTTTGGGGCGAGCTGTTCCTTTGAAACATTCCTTTTGAAACTTAAAAAAATAAAAAGTCGAGAAAAGTTAAAGTTAAGCCTTTAAATGAGAATAAAAAAATGTA
>NC_056701.1:4981520-5014020 GCF_018831695.1 Puntigrus tetrazona | reverse complement strand
GGCGTAAAATATTTCATTTACATTTTGTTTTTCTCTGTAAAATGACAAAAAAATTATTTGTTTGATTTAAAAAAAAATTGTGAATATAACTTTATTTCAATCGGAAACTAGTATTTTTGATTGAAATGAATGTTTTCTAATTATTTCCATTTGTAATTATAATAATACCATACATTTTTAATGACTTTTTGATTAAATGTATAAATGATAGATTTATAAATTATTGATTAAAAAGGAATTCCAATTGAATTATCAAGCATAGCGCTAATTCTGGTAGGTCACGTTAGCGAAGTTCACGTCAGCTGGCTCTTAGCTGATCCACACGGCACCCATATAGTCCTTCAGTATTATCAGCAAATATAAAATATATCTGTAATACATTTATATTGGTTCCCGTTTTGTTTAGCCGAAGGGGGTTATGGCTGTTCTTCACCAATCCAATCTGTATGCAAATTTTCTTTGACAGTAGACTTCCTAATATATATTATTATATAGTAATATTATTATTATATTAATTATTTAGCAAGCAATTAGTCTTTTTGGGAATAAAATGACTGAAATTATATAAAAAAAATTGAAGTAATGCAAGTTTTCATTCAAATTAAATAAATAAAAAAATATCAATTGCCTGAAAAGTATTCTTTTAGATGTAAAATGACAAATTATGTAGAAAAAAATATCGATTGGGATATTAATGAAAGCATCCATCGTGAATATTGATTTTTCAAAACATTAATTGGCATGTAAATTGGTCATTATAGTGTGAAATAAATTTTTTTATATAAATAATCAACTGAAAAAGCCACAATTTCCATATTGAATCTACAATGTTTTTTTTAATGCTTTAAACTATTTAATTGGCATCAATCAACAGAGGAAAAAAAAACATTAGGCAAAAGGCTTGGGAACCTGTGTGTGTTATTCCTGTAAGTTCATGGCGGATTTGATTTGTACTTGTGAGTTGAATTTGTGACTTTGTGTATCTGTCAAGGGCCTTTCTGCTGGTTGGATGGTGAATGTGTGTGTTGTGTGAGAGAAGGCATTGTATATGGCGTTTTTTTTGACAGGTCAAGGTTTGTTTGGCGGCCAGCTTGTTAGCGTGGCGAGACTGGAAGGTCACGGGTGCGTTTGATTGGCTGCCAGTCTGCCTGAGCGTCGGGACTGGCACTAGAACCAGAGAAATAACACACAACCCATGATTTTACAACACACACGCAAACACACACACGTATACACACAGGCTAATGTCTAAGATCATGGGAACTGTCAGCTGCAGCTCTGGAGGTGTGTGTTTAGCAGCGATTTTCAGCACCTTACAGAGATGCATGTTATGTGTATGTATATACATTAGTGCTGTCAAAAGAGTAATCACGATTAATTGCATCAAAAAAAAAAGTTTTTGTTGACATAATAAATATAAACAATACACACATGTATTATGTATGTACAAGTACACACATACAGTATATAGTTTTAAAATATTTACTTATATTTGTATATTTTATATTTAAATATATTTAAAATATAAACATAGCAATTTAATTATTTGTGTGTGTGTGTGTGTGTGTGTGTGTGTGTGTGTGTGTATATATACAATTATAATTTTTATTTATTTATTTTTTGACGGCACTAATGCATATTTTATAAAAGGAATGTTAAAATATATTATTAAATAATAATAATATTAAAATTCATATTAAAACCTTTTTGTTTGCAGTACACAATCATGTTGTCTTTACAGTTTGTTGAGCTCTCCCATGCAGATTAACTCCACACAGATACCATATGAAGTGATTTACCGTGCGGTTTGTTTGTTTAAAACTAAATTAATTCTCCGTGATCTTGTGTAAACATCACACTTTGTTGGATTGCACAACACTCATTTTTTTGCAGCAGACAGTGTTGCTTTTAAGTTTGCCGGTCCTTGCACCAAGACGTTTTGTACCGAAATTTCTCCATTTTTCTGTAATTTGTAATTTTTTCTTTCTTAGACATCTGAGAGTAACGTTTTTGCCGTTTAACTCTTTCAGGGCAGCAGATATTTGTTCAAACGTGACGTTAGCATAATTAGCAGATTAGCGGCTTCCTCTTTAACGTCTTTAATGGGGTTTTTAAATCGCCGCTTAGGATAATTGTTTCCCCCCCAAAAAAGCAGCCGCGGGATTTGATGGTAAACTCCTTTTCCTTTCCTTCCCGACTCCTGACATGTTTGGCCGTGTTTCTGGGTCACTGGGTGAGCCTTCGCCTTTCTGCCAAGCTCGGGACAGCTGAAGCTAGCAGCCCCTCAGCCTCAGTTTGACATTTATAGGATCAGCACGACACATTAATGCGGCGTTATATACGAGAAGACCGAACCATCGCATACTTGTAACTTTCATTTCCCTCATCATTCTCACATCGCGCTTCCCGCCTGTCCTCCCGCCTTTGGCACCAGCGTTCGGACCCGCCACTGGAACAGAAGCGCTTGTGTTCGACTTTTTCCCTCGGCGTTCGAAAACTCGAGTGAAAGCCTCTGATTTGGTTCCCCAGGTGAAGTTTAAGAGTGTTTGCATGTCAGAGCCCGTACACAGCTAGCATTTACGTTTATTTACTCATTTGCATTTGGTTTGTGAAGACGTGTCGTCCTGTTCGGTTGGCGTTAGTAATGCGGTCGCTCGAGTACATCGAAATTTGAATACGCGTTCACATAAACCAGACGAGTTATTAAACTATATGTGTTTACTCTATGATGCGTTTTGCTCAAATGTTTGTGTAGTATGGATTTTTTTATTGGCTTGTCGTCTGTAAACCGATCAACTTTGTTGACTTGTAGGAACTTGTGTAGTGGACATAAACCCATCGTTTCAAACAAATGTCAGCAAAATCATCTGGAAATGAAGAGATTTCTGTTCATTCTTGCTTTTATGCGGCTAAACGTTTTCTCACCGATGTTTGAATTGCAGAATGTGATCTCTTTTCAGCATTTTGTTGTGGATTTGAAGACATTTTATCATTTTTTAAAATGCTTTTGGAAAAATGAGTAGCGGAGGACCAGTAGTTTTTTTTTTTTTGTAGTTTAAGTGCTGATATCTATTAAGCAGAGTGACCCATGGTTGAGATAATACTTGTATTTGTAATACTTGTTTTGTCGTTGTTAAAGTAAGTGGGATGTACTTAAACATTAACGTTATTAAAGTTATAGAACATTTTTTACAAATGTATATATAAATGTTGAGATTTTCAAGAGAAACGAAGGAATTTAACACTAAAATGAAACACATTAGTCAGTTTATATATTATCTTTCAAAGGTTTGTGGTCATTAAGATTTTACTATATATTTTTTAAATAGCAAGATTCAAGATTGATCGTAAATGACAGTAATGTTATATTATGGAAAAAACAATTCAAATGTGGTTTTAATAAATATATAAATAAATAAATAAATAAATATATATATATATATATATATATATATATATATATATATATATATATAAATATATATATATATATATATATATATATATATATTTAATATATATATATATATATATATATATATATATATATATATTTATATATATATATATATATATATATATATATATATATAATATATATATATATATATATATATATATATCTTTTAGCATTGATGATGTTTCTTGGGCATCAAATCAGCATATTATATTAATTTTTGAAGCATCATGTGACAAGGCTGGAGTAATGATGCTGAAAATTCAGCTTTGCATGACAGGAATAAAGTGCATCTTAAAATACAGTCTATTCAAGTAGCAAACTGTTTATTTTAGATTTATAATAATATTTAACAATATTACTGCTTTGCTATATCAATAAATGTAGCCTTGGTGAGCATAAGAGACATGGAAAATTCTACTGAGCCCAAATGTTTCTGTGGTAGTGTATGTATTGATATCACTAGCAGTTTTTTTTTCCTTGAAAACATTACTGTAAAACCTGAGAGAAATAATGTCAAAATCCTGACATCTGTGCTTTGACACTGTACTCTTTCCTCTGAGATTCGGTGATATGAAAATGACAGACAGACAGACTGACACGAGTAATTACGGGATCTGCTGTCGTGGCATCTTTTTTTTTCCCACTTCCAGCTGCATAGAGACCCTTCCCGGCCCTGTCCCGACCCCTGTCCCACTCTTTCCTGCACTCCACTGCTTCAAAGCAAAGCTCGCACCCTGGACCTGTCGACACTGCAAAAAAAACCCACCGTTCTTAAGCAGCGTTTCACCTTGTTTTCCAGTATAGTTTTATTAACATCCTTAAAACAAGATGCATTCACTTGAGTCAAAATCATATTTATTTATGCTTAACATATATTTTTAACTTTCTTAATAAAGCAGTTTGACACTGGGGTACGAAAAATACATTCAAGCGCAAGTTAATTTTTCTACCTCACTGGCAAATATTTCCGCTGGAAAACGAGACAAAATACTGAATAATAATGATTTTTTTTTTTTTGCAGTGTGATTGGCTTCTCTATACTTCACAGCAAAAAAAAAACTAGCGGTGTCATATCTCTAGATTCAAAAGATCGCTTTTAGTAAACTTGTCCTATTGTAGAAGCTGAGATGGATAAGATCTTTTTTTTTTTTTTTTAGATGAAGATCAAGAAGCAAAAACCCTGTTTGATTAAATCCACATCTCTGTTCTGCCATTTTGTTGATCCCATTTTTACCAGGACTCTCGTCGCCTGGTTCTCTTAAGAAGTCGGGGAAATTCGATTTCAGCGCTCTGTCCGGCCATACGAGGTCTGCACGCATGCCGTTCACCCATCACCCGCTGCCCATGCTGGCAGGTGTAAGACCAGGTGAGAGTTCAGAGCCCCCCCACCCCACCTCCCACATCCCTCCCCCTCCTGTCCTGCTCCCTCACGCCCCCTGCTGGGGTCGGATGTGGTGACGTTCGGGGAGAGGCGAGCTCGTGTTTACGCCACGGTCGGGTCGGGTGAAGGCGATCGCCGTTCGACCCCCCCACCCCTCACCCTCTTTCTCCTCTGTACCGAGGCTGATTTGTCTTTTTTTGTCTGTCTGTCTGTCAATGTGATTGGTTGGTGATTGGTCTCTCCATTTCTCGACTTCATTCTCCCGCCGCTAGAGGCGTCGTTCCACCGACCAGATGCACGTGATGTTGTTTAAAATTGCTGCGCAGCTCTGATCAAAGCACATACCCACTCTCCTTTAACGCAAGACTCACAGGATCAGAGGACTGCGTTTTCAAAGATGTTCTGAAGTATTTTATCATGTATTATCAATTAAGATGGAAGAGAAGGAAAAAAAAAAAGATAAATGTACATCACAAATCTTGTCATCAAATCAGTGGCGTTTCTACATGTACTTCTTTTGTAGATGGTCTTTTTTGCAGATGGGTTTGTAGATGAATACACACTAGATGACCCATTATTAATGATTTGTTTTCAGAGAGATATTTAAAACTAACAAAACTATGATAACCAGCCCCACTGACAGACAAACAGATAGATGGATGGATGAATGGATGACAGACAATGCTAGATGGATGGATGGATGGATGGATGAATGGAAAGAAGGATAGACATACAAGTAGATAGATAGAAGACAGATGGATGGATGGATGGATGGATAGATAGATAGATAGATAGAAGACGGATAGATTGAAAGATAGATAGATGGATAGATAGATAAATGGATATATATACAGATAGATAGATGGATGGATAGAGAGGCAAACAGATAGATTGGCATATTGACAGATAGATAGATAGATGAATAGATAGTAGATAGTGTATTGAGATGAACTGCTGGTGTTATGTGAAGGCTCTTGTGTGTGTGTGTGTGTGTGTGTGTGTGTGTGTGTGTGTGTGGAGGTTGTGTTTGAGCTGTTGTTGTGGAGTCACTCCTGGTGGGAGGGGGTCTTTGGTGGCGGTAGTTTGCGGTGCCATTTGCCTCCTCCTTGAAGCCTTGGCTCCATCCCATTCCCTAATGGGATTAAAGGGTGGATGATGAAAGCGCGAAAGAAACGGAGGAAGAGGAGGGAATAGCGGTCTGCGTGGCAGAGAGGGTGAAAAGCAGGGCTTTGGCTGGGAGCGTCTGGGTTACAGGGAGGCTCTGGAAGTTGGCAGACTGTCCCGGGCAGCTGGGGGCCCTGCTTGGCTGGAGGAGACAAGACCCCTCACCCCTCCACTCGCTGGTCGGGAGATGAGCGCAGTGTTATTCTTCATGCAAATAAGAGCGTGTCATGACTTATCAAGAACTACTGCAGTTCATTCACGTTGTGCTGATTACAAAAATGTGTCAACATTGCATTCCTGGTGGCACATATTTTAGATTCCCGTGTCGATGTTTTATTTGTTTATCTGTGATTTCTTTCAGTTTCCTACAGTTCTATTAACAAAGAAGCAGGTTGTCTAAAGTACAAAATCTGAAACTCTTTTTCAAGTTGAAGCAATCAGTCTATCTTTCACATTTGTGATTGATTGGCATATATACGTGTTTGGAGTCTCCGTTGGAAATTTGTAGTAAAAATGATCATTTGTAATTAAATAATATAATAAAATAACAAGAATTAAGATGCTTTTTCACTCTGAGAGTATGTTGGTGTCTGTCCGAACAATTTTGAGTTTGTCAAGAGAGTGTGACAATGAAAGAGAAATGTGTAATAGGCTTTATAATGCACAGCAATCTGTAATTTATGAATTTATATATTGTTTATGAATAGTTTTTCTAAATGGGGTTTTTGCAGTACTTCCTGCCAAGGGGGGTTTTGGTTCAGCTCCGTACAGCTTTATCTCTAATCTTTGTAAACACACACACACACACACACACACAGTTTTCCTGAATTGATTTCCATCACTTCCATCTCACGTCACCCACTGTATCCTTGTGTGTCAGTCTCGCTCATTGCTGAAATACTTCTAGCACTTACTCTGACACAAAACGTGTTACTGACCTCTCTCTCTCTCTGTGTATCTGTCTGTCAGCAGGAAGTCCCCGTGCCTCAGCTTCCTCCCTGCACTTCCCCTCACCCTCCATCATCCAGCAGTCCAGCCCGTACTTCACCCATCCCACCATCCGATACCACCACCACCCGGGACAGGACCCGCTCAAGGAGTTTGTGCAGTTTGTGTGCGCCGACGGATCGGGACAGGCTAGTGGTCAGGTAAGAGGAAGTGACCTCATACCGAGAGTGACGATCTGACACTGGGGTCAGTTGATTGCTGCTGTACATGTAACTCGCTCTGCTGTATGTATTGCAAAAATGCTTGATGTTCTATGCGGATTTTCAAAGTCTGGTTTATAGGGAATACTGGAAATGGTATCTTATCATACTACTATGTATGCGTTTGAAACGAATAATGCAGTATGCAACAGAGAACTACATCCCACAATGCAGTGCTTTCGGAAGCTTTGCACTACTGCTCCATTTAGAATGTAGACATGGTCACGTTCTACTGTATTAAACATAATCATTGCTTATTGCATATTGATTTACTGATTTGGAAATATGGAGTATATGCTCTGCAGAATGCAGCTGTTTAAAGATGAGAAGTTAAGAATAAAAAGAATCACCTTCATGAAAGAAACCTCAAAAAACTATTTACCTCAGTCAAGCAAAATCTCTAGCCACAAGTATGAAATTAATTTATATTTGTGAAGCTAATATTATCAAGCGTTTAAAGAAAAACTGGGGTTATGTCATATTTAGCACACATTTGAATTATTAACATTCAATTCACTTTTATTGTTTTATATATATATATATATATATATATATATATATATATATATATATATATATATATATATATATACACCTGAAGCCAAATCCTAACCACTGGGAAAACTAAAATCTTTTCATTTTAAAATTAGATTATTTAACGATTCCTAAAAACCTTTTATTTAGTTCGATGCGCAGCTAACATTATCAAAGGTTTTACTTTTGTTTGCATTTCTTCCGACGCGAAACAAGCTCCTCCTGTCTCTTCCGATGCAAACAAATGTGTGCGTTCCTTGTCTCTGAGGCCGACTGATCGGTCACTGTTATGTATCTTGTGCTTGTCTAGCCGATCTTGAGTTAATCTCTCCTTCTCTGTCCACTTCCATGATTAAAAACTCATCTGCGCAACAGCTGACGACCTCAGTGCGTTTCGGCGTAGCGTGCATCCCCTCCTCAGTTCTGCTTGTGCCATTGTTTTTTAGCGCCGTGAACGTGGCTTGGTTTTTCGCGCCCTGGTTTTTTGATTTCATATCATTCCATGGACCAAAACTCACCTCACCATTCGTGCGTCCATTTCTTCTTCTACTACTTCTTTTCTTCTTCTTCATCTTCTGCCTAAAGTCCTTCATTTTTATTTTTTCCAGCTCCTCCACTGCTCCTGTCTGTGCCTGTGGTGAAGTCAACACACAAACAAACACGAACACCCCCCTCATAAACAAAAGCAAACAGACATTCATCCTTTTGGTTGTTTCCCTCTCAACACTCTCCACTACCAGCCACCCCCATTCCTTATTTTTTCGGAGTTAGCCTGCGTTGTTTTTTCCATTTGCGGGGTGTCGGGCGTGTCCGTACTCCTCACCCTGTTTGTGTCGTCTGCAGCCGAACGGAAGCGGCCAGAGCAAAATGCCGGGCTCCTTCTTGCTGCCTCCACCCCCCCCTGTGGCGCGTCCAGTGCCCCTCCCAATGCCAGACTCTAAATCCAGCAGCACGCCCCCCGATGGCGGACTCACCTCACCCACATCTCCGTGTAAGTGACCCGACCCGCCCCATTCCACCAAACCCCTTGAAGACCCCCCATCGCCTAGACACAGCTGGACCGCTTTGTGCCATCTAGTTTGTCTTGAAGTTAACATGACATGCCCGTTAGTCGTAATTTTCGCCAACCGGTGGGTCAGAACTACTCTACTAGTACTAAATTTTTTCGTATTTTTATTCCAAAATCCTAGTCATTTTTTTTTTTTTTTTTTTTTGAAGGTTTCACATCCATTAAAATGTCGCTGAAGTGTGGAGGGACGTGGTACTGGGGGTTGGGGGAATGAGATGGGAGGAAAAAAAAAAAAAAAAATGGTGTTTTTGCGTCGAACGGCGAAACTTTTTTCGTTCTTCGGAAAAAACTTGCATTTGTTCACAAAACGTTTTCGTTTGCCACAAGAAAGCTTGCAGCCACTTAGAAAGCGTCCGCATTCCCTCGCAAAACGGTTTGCTTTTTCCTGAGAAACATTTTGTTCGCTCGCACAAATTTTTGCGAGATGATAATGCAAACTTTTTGTAAGCGAACGCAACATTTCTCGGGGGATCATAGTACTTTTGCAAGATATCGCAAAAGTTTCGTAAGCGAATGCAAAGTTATTCGGGGGACTAATACATTCGCGAGTGAACGCAGAATTACTCGGAAACGCAATACTTCTGCAATAGAACACAATGCTTTTCTTAAGTTGTAACGCCAACGTTTTTCAAGCGAACGCAAAGTTTCTTGGGGGAACGCGATATTATCAACGATATGATACTTTTTTTAAAAGAATACAGAATAAGTCCACGGAGCGTTCGGTATTACCTTCACAAAGGATTGCATACGTTTTTAAAGACTTTACATAAGTTTAGCAAGTTAATGCTTTATGCTGTAAAGTTTTCTGGGGGAACGCGGTACTTTTTAAAAAGGGAACGCAAAAAAGATTTGCAAGTGAACGCTAAGGCAAATCATTTGCGATTAGTGCGTAATGTTTTTTGAGGAACACAATACTTTTGCAAGAGAACTTTTGCTTTCAATTCAATTTTTAGGGAGAATGCAAGTGAACGAAATATCGTGGGGGAATGCAAGACATTTGTAAGAGTTAATTTTGCGAGTTAACATTCTCTTGGGGGAAAACAATACGTTTGCGATAAATTTCATGGGGGTTTCTTAAAGAAAAAATGCATTTAGTGGAAACTAAATTTATTTGGACAATTCTTTTACAAGCGAATGCCAAGTACCTAGTAAGAATGCAAAGGTTTTGCAAATGCAGAATCCTCGAAAAACATTTTTTCCTCCCATGTCATTGTTTTTTCCATGACCATGTCCTCTCGGGGGCTCTGTATTGAAGGGTGCAAATTTAGGGCAGTTAAAGTAGACTCCAAAATACTTCAAACTGTTTTCAAAATGCCACTATTATTGTACGGTTCGCTTGACCTCATTATTTTGGTGGCAGCCCTGGCGCTAAAATCAAAACAAGACGGAGGAATTTGTAACTACCAAAACTGAAGAGACCAGCTTAGACCCTCTTGAACTTGTGTTCCGGTCCAGGTTGGTTTGCGCTGGTCAAACTGCATTGTAGCCGTGACGTGAAAGGGCCTTTACGCTCCCGAATGCAACATCCAGAAACCCATACTTTGTAATTTTTACGTTGCTTTCATTTGAGTTTGTTTTGGTTACGTTCACATTGCTGGTTAGCTTTTGGCCTGTGGAAATGTGATAGTTGAGCTCCAGTGCTGGTCTAAAGGTCAGTTCGTCAGTACATGATCCAAATTTGGGCCGTTCTGAAAGGAGGTGGCGTATCGGTGGATAATCAGACATACCGTAAAATATTCACTCACCACAGACGGGGCACTGGACGGAGCACTTTTCCTCCTTTCTATCATGTTTCTTATTTTTGTTTTTCGTTCCTTTTCATTGGGTTTTCTTTCATTGTTTCAATAGTTTTTTATGTTGTTTGTGTGTGTCTTTTTATGTGTTTATATGTTGCTGATTCTCCAGAAGCACTTAACAAACCTGATCACGAATTAATAGAGAGGGTTTTTTTGTTGCAGCGTTGCGTATTAGAGGTAATGTATTATGGGTTGTAACCCTAAAATACAAATCAAATGGCCTGAAAACCCTTTAGCCATAAAAGAAAATACACATGGGCTCTTGGAATTGTTTTTATATAATGGCCATAACAACAACAACATGGCACAAACAGTCGGTAAATAATTAATACCAATGAACAGATTTACTCTGCCGGATAACTTTTGTGTTTTATGGTTCTGAATCCCCGGTCTAAGGTTTATAGAAACTATAAATTCCGTTAATATAGAATTCATTTGCATTAAATTAGAATTCAGTTTTGTTTTGCGATTACAGCTTATTATATATTAGTGTTCATGTATTAAAAGATACAATTCAATTCTACACTCATATAGAATTTGTTTGCAATGTAGAATTCAGTCCTGCAATCACAGGAGTTCCTATATTGGCATTTATATTTGATATAATGAAATTAACATAAAATGACGGTAAAATTAATTCTGTAATAATAAGTTTCTATATTAGTGTTTATATATGTGTAATAAAACATTCTGTATTAATAAAAATCGTTTGTAAATCATAGAATATAAAGGTTTAAATCTTTCCATTGATATTTTACACATTCTATATGACATAGAACCCAATTCTATATTAAGTTATCAGCGGTAAAGTAGAATTTCATGAACAAAGCAGCTTATCTTTGTCGCCTTTTTGAATGTTTGCCGATGAAAACCGTAGAACAAATACAGCTCTTTGTGTTTGATTTCTCCATGTTTTTGCACACACACACACACACACACACACACACACACACACACACTGATTTATGCTAGATCTCTATATTTGATGAACAGTTACACCACGGAGTCTAACCAAACAAAAACTGCCCTAAATTTGATAATGACTTCAAACCGATCTGCAGATTCAAACACCTTTTCAACCTACTGATCTCCAACCGTGTGAACCGAGAACAATCAAACACAGCGCATCTTTAATCATAAACTCTTACATAAATTTCATTAGTTTGTTTGCCAACAAGTCAATTCAGCACAGGCTGTGCATTTCATGAAATTCGCACGGTGTATCTTTTCGGAATCAAATAGATCGCATTGACTAAAACTTATTTTAATGACTGAACGATTGCACATGGTGATTTAAATAAATACATTTATATATATATATGTATATATATATATTTTCTGTCTCTCTTCCTCTTTCTCTCCCTCAGCATACTCCACGCCAGGCTCCACAGCTCCCAACAGGTTTGTCAGCATCGGATCACGGGACAACAACTTTCTGAACATACCCCAGCAGACGCAGGTGATTCTCACTCCGTCATACTCCAAAGTGTTTAAAAGCATGAATCTTAGCGCGTTAGCCGGCTCCTGCTCTCCTGGTTTCCCATGATGCTCTCTGCTCCTGGGTGCCGGGCCCATCTGGAGCGGGTCTGTGATAACTGGAGCCGATCGGCGTGGTGTAGTTGATTTGAGCGTTGCGAATGTACAGCCACCGCACCGCACCTCCTCCATCACCCGGTCCACTTTAGTCATTAATGTGTAAAGCACACCCGCCCCGGGCCGGCTCCCTGCTCCTCAACACATGGTGACCATCTGAAGCCGCTAGCTCACCCGCTCTCACCTCCTCCCTCTGCTGGTCGGCCTCTCTGGATTTCACCCTTTATTTTCCACCACCTTTAACTCATTTCTCGACTCGCTATCACCCTCTGCTGGTCTTCTCCCCCGTCGCGACTCTTTGGCGGTGGCTTGGCTTTGTCTGATTTCGCACATTTTCCAGTTTGTTCACCCTAAATTTTAGAAGGTCCCGTCAGAGGTAAACTGCTTGAGTGTGCAAATTAGCAGCGAGTTACTTTATTTGCTCGTTTATTATGCATTGAGAAATGCTTTAGTTGTAATACAGGCATTGATAAAAGAGTACGGCATGTTACTATTACACTAAAACAGTGCACTTTTTATTTTTATTTGTATTGTGCATTGAGAAAGTACTTTAATAATTTGAATTGATCAACAAAAGCAAGATATACTGTTGTTATAATTATTTCACACCAACAGTAAAGTATTTTTATTTGTTACTGTTGCATTAAATGCATTAATTTTAATTTAATATACACATTAATCCAAATATAATTGATTAATTTATGATTTTTAGTTATTTTCCTTCAGTGTAATCCGTTAATAAAAGCAAGAAGCAGTGAGAAATAATTGTTTATTTGTTTTAGAAATTGTGCATTATTAATTGTGCTTCAGCTTCATTTCATTTCAAAACATTTCACAAGGCTGTAACTCGCACTTAAGCATTCACGTGCCCCCAAAAGATATTTAATACTTCGATTATACTTTAAAATGTTATTGTGTTAGGTAACAAAAATATCAAAGCAAAAATACTTTCCAAAATAAATATTGCACAAAAATGACTTTTAGGTTTTTGGTCATAATTTAACAGACCTAGCCGCCAATAAAGGTCGCACTTGCTGTTTGCGAAATTGATTATTTAGGTTTTTTTAGCTAGTTATTTTATACTATTTCAAACTGTGCAGCGAGTAGGTGAACTAATAATTGTAAAAACACCAGTTTTGCCAGAAGACACAAAGCAAAAATGATGCCAATGATGAGAAAATATCCTGTAAATACTTATTTCAGAAGAAAACGTTTAGAAAAGACACTAATAATCTAATCCAATAGGCACGAAGCAAAAAAAAGTGTTTGAATAATTATGAATATTTTTACTTGTAAATGTGCGACGAGAAAATGCATTAATAATTGTGAAAGTCACCAAAACACCATTTTTTTGTTGTCAAGAGACGCTTTTCATTTTGAAAAAGCGCACTGATAACAAAGTGCACACTGCGCGAAAATGACATTAGTGAAGATCCTGCAGAGTTTTAGCTCTAATGGTCATCTAATGTAGGCACATAGAAACAGTTTAAGGGCGTCTTTAAAGTGTATGAAGCTGCGTGTCCGCACGGAGAGCCTCTTTCAGCTCCGAGAAAAGAAGTGCGGAAATGTGAGACAGCAACGGAGAAAAGAGAGGCAAAGTTGAAGCACGGCCCCTAAACTGAAAAGTCACGTCCCAACTGTCTGGTTGCCCACAGCAACGAGACATGATGTCACAGGCAGTTGAAGTTGAACTTGAGGGTGGGGGGGGGCAGAGCTGGTCACTGCCAAGGATTACGGGGGGAAGATGGGAGGAGTACAGCTTACAGGGGAAGAGTTACTTGGCCCGAGTGGCTGTTGGGCTGGAGCCCGGGGCGGGACGGGGTGTTTGCGTGACCTGCAAGAGTCAACCAGAACAAAAGTTACCCGCCGCCCCTCCTGACGGAGCCTCTCATCCAAAGTGCTTCCAGGATTTGACTTCCAGAGAGTTTTGTAAAACCAATCAGGAGTAACAATCCCGCTCCGGTCTGAAAGAGCGGTCGCACATCAAACGCTCCGGCCCGCTTCACTTTACCACTCAATACATAGCCCAACAAACGGCTGTTGTGCAGGTACTTTAGCCTGTGAAAGCATTCAGTTGTACAAAATGTGAAGAATTGGTGTAGTGTATTATAAATGTTATTTTCTATTTAAAATATCGTTCGTCTAGCAGTCTGCAAACTATTAAGAATGTTACGTAAAATAATTAGTGCTGTCAAATTAATTGCATCCGAAAAATTTTTTTGTTTACATATATTATATATATATATATATATATATATATATATATATATATATATATATATACAAACATTGTATATAATTGGAAAGTATTTAGATATTTACAATTTAAACATAGCATTTTTCTAATATACATGTGTATTATTTATATATAATACTGTGTGTGTGTGTGTATATATATATATATATATATATATATATATATATAATATATATACACACACACAGTATTTACAAATCTTATTTTGTTTGTGAATAATCAAAAAATATTGTGCAAGTAATTATGATTCTCATCATTTTGAATTTAGTTAAAATATACATACAAGTTATTATAAAGATACATATACCGCATATACTACATGTGCAATTAAAATTACAATTATTTTATTTTTGTAACATTATTTTATGTATAATTTATTATATCAAATTCAGTTTACAGTGTCATATTAAAGCAAACTGGCTTATATAATGTATTACTTTTGTGGATATTTTTACATAAAATGGTGTAGTATTTCTAAATGCACTTATTAATATTATTCATTAATGAACCAATTGTTCTTTTTTCTACTATAATAGGAATATTAAGAGCATGTTTTTCTAATACGTCGGCTCAGTTAATAGCCGTGTGGTTTATAGAGGTTTTACTGTGTGTTTATCAGCTGGGCTGCTGTACTGACGACCACAATCTGTTTAGAATAAACAGTGAAACGTGCAGAGATGGGTCTTCGGCTCGCTTAAATGACTTTCTTATTTAAAAGCATCAGCTTGACAAAGACGTGAAGTGTTTTTATTGGGAAACACTCTTTAGTTCCAGCGTGACGTGAAGGACCCATAAACTTGGTCGGCGTTATCAGCGCGATGTCTGAACTTTACGAGCTGAGCTCCTGAGATGCATTAACGGAGCGTCTGCTGCTGCTGATAAAGTCAGTGTGATGGTATGTGGAGATGCGTCAGAGCTCCCCCGAGGGAGGACTGCTGCTTCACTTCAGGTCAGGCTGTGTCGTAAAGGCCCATGTGGTGAGCAGGTCAGCTTCGGGAGCTCCGAGAGTCCAGCCTGACCTCTAGTGCTCACAGCAGAAACGGCAGCGTCTCTTCACCTTCTGCAGACACGCGCATCTTGAAGTTTCAGGAATATTGCTTAAAAATAATATACAACTGTTGACACTGTTGCAAATGTTTAAGCTTATAATAGCAGTGCATACTGAAACATGCACTGTTGCTTTAAGATGATAAAGTTAGTGTGAAATGTAATATAGTGCGTACAATAAAACACCATTTAATAAATTCAGTCATTTAAATTTACAGTATTACATTTATGAAAAAGTAAACGGATTATTAAATTATAACAACAATGACAATTAAGTATTTTTTTTATTTAGTTTATTAAATTGTAAAAATTAATTATAGGTCTGTGACAATAAAATACATTTCACGTAAAATTTGTGTTATATTTTAATTAACTTTTTTCAAATTATAGCTTTGTGTAAATACATTTCACTAAATAAATTAAACATATTTTATTTAATGTATACTAATAAAAAAAATTAATTATAGGGTGACAATACTTTTCACTTAATCAGTTTAAGGAAATTAAAAAGGTTGTTTATGTTTCTAAATAAACGCAACATATATCCTTCAATTATGAAGATATAAAATACATTTACTAACTTAATATTAATAAAATATTTAGATTTGACTAAATGTTGAAACATTAAATCATCATAAGTGTGAAATGTATTTGAATTTAAAAGTTTGTTCTGTTGTTGTTAACGAGTGTTAGCCCCAAGTTATTTAATTTTAAATATTTTTTAAAGTTACTTTTTTTGAAGAGCAGTGGAATAATGTAAAATGCCTTTGACTGGATTTTTTTTCCTTCTTTAAAAATTGTTAAAACAAATATCGATATCAGATAATTGTGTGTGTGTGTGTGTGTGTATATATATATATATATATATATATATATATATATATATATATATATATATATATATATATATATATATATAATTTATTATTATTTATTTATTTTTTTCAGTGTATAATACAGTTTAATAGCTCAGTACTCTTTTTGTTTTTATATTAAATTAAGTTTAAAGTTTCATTTACTATCCTTTTCAACTATCAGTCGACTATTCAGATGTCAGCCAGTGTGGTCCAACCAAGTTATCAGTATTGGTACTATTCTTTAATAATAATAAAAAAAATTTGTTTCTATATTTTAACACTAACAGCGCCTTCCTCCATTGTGTTTTTACAGTCATGGTTCCTTTGACGAGGTCCTGCCTGCAACCTGTCGACACAATTTGGAAGTTTTATGACAAAAAAAAAAAAAAATCCTCTTTGAAAATCCCCTCCGACCCCAAACGCGCCCTAAAAACGTGAGCAGCATACGATTGGGAAACGTTCGACCCTGTACTTGCCAACCGCCAGACGCCCTTCAAGCCCGCTCCTCCACCTCCGACAAAGACTTTGAGATCACGGCAGGAGGTGAGGGACCGACAGCATCTCGCAAGAACCGTCACCAGACCAACGGCAACAACCCGACGAACACAGACAGAAAACGTTACTAGGAACAAGGAAGTAGTGTACAATGGCTGGGATTATCAACCGTTTCAGTGGTGAGGATTCAGACACAAAAAAAAAAAAACGCAAGAGTTTGACCAATTAAACCCATGGGTTTTCTTTTTAAAACACTTAAGCGTGCTGATGTTCAGCGCACAGGCAACACTAAATAATAAGAGCCCCAGACGTTTCTATTTTACCTGATTAGCATGCAGTAGAAACGTCTCTTTTTTCCCTTTCGCGGTCAATTACTAAACTAACTACGAGCAGCAGAAGTATTGCACTACAGTAATGAGAAGAACACTAGTTTGACGTGCACTATTGAAAATGGGATCGACGGCGGACATTATTTGCACATTTTAAAAGCGGAGAAAAACCAACCTGGCACACAAAAAGCTACCCCGGAGACCTGTTCTCGTAATACAGGACTGAATTTTGAAAAATTAGTCGCCAAGTGCCAACTAGACAGCACCAGATTTTTTTATTAATACTCCTATAGGATGAATGAGGCCAACCGACACACACTTAAGGTGCGGTCGCATTCACCGCCTTTGAATTGAATCAAGTGAAGAAAAATCCAGGTCAGACGGACTCAAGAGTGACAGTTTTGTCAAGTTTTTCCAAATCGGTACAAATTTGCTTCTTCTGTTGAACGCAGTTGTTTTAAAAAAGGTGATAGCCAAACAGGTAATGGCACCCATCGGCTCGCATTGTATTTTTGTAAGTCGATGGCTGCCATCAGGTTTTTGGTGAATTATCTCTTTAAAATGACTAGCCTGTAAATTTTCACGGATCATTTTTGCAGTATTTTTTTAATTTTACAAAATAATCGTTCATTCTCGGTAACGTAGTGAAGCACAAAACGCCGCTGGTGTTTTCACAGTTCATTGGTCAACACAAATTAGTTTGACAATCTTGAATCTTCCGAAACTCGTATTCGAAATAACAATTTCCCTCGCAAAATTTCGCTAAATGTGACCACACCTTTGCAGCCGCGTGACCGAGTTACGATTTTTAAATAGTTTGTAAAATAAAAAAATGGCATTCTTTTTATTAATTTCAAACTAATTTCACTCTTTGTTCGAAAACTAAAGCCATAACTTTGTTTTAAATGGTAAAACTTTTAATTAGTAGCATAAAACTAATTTAATAAAAAAAACATTTTTTTTTTTACTAGCCCAAGCTAGTCGTTCCGTTATTTATTTCATCATAGTAGCGAGGCATAATAAAAGTCCCTGAATCATTACGACTAATAAAACCGGCCCGCGAGCCACGCCCACTTCTGCGTTTCGTTTACGTACCTGTTTACACTCCCAGAAGTCTGTGCTCCAAGAACACGTGACCTCGCTGCGGAGCAAAAGAATGTGTGACATATCATAGCCGTGCTCAGAGGGAGGTGGGCGGCTCGGGCCGCTTTTATTAGCATTTCACCGCTCGTTTAATTCGGTGACGTTTCGGCATCGGCTGTCCGCACACACACACACACACACACACACACACACGCACGCACGCACGCGCTCTCCTCCGCAGATTGACTACAAAGGGAAGCCTTTACAGTAGGGCGATCTTCATCCGCTGATAAAGTTTTGTTTTTCGACGCAGCTGTAATCGGTAACCTCACAAAATAACTGGACTGCCTGACCATGTATCTCACTGCAGGGAAGCATTGTTGCCGGACGGCGGCCGTGTCATCGCTTTGGTAGAAAACTAACACGAGAATCGTGATGGCAATGGTCTTTTCTTTTCTAATCAAAGGAAGTGCCTCTGTATTCCCATTATGCAATTTGTTAAACATGAATTCAGGTTATTTTCTTGCATATAAGCTATAGAGGAGCGTGAAATTTTTATGAGAAGAAGAAAAAAAAAAAAAAAAAGCAAGCGTCAGCTCACTAGTTACAAACATCTTTATATATACAGGATATATCCATATATATTTATATATACATTTTTTTTTTTACTTATTTGCCTAATAAGCTCAGTGGCAGTCTAGTTATTTTTTGAAGTATGGCATGATCACAAATCAGATATCCGTTCAGAAGTACCGGTCCCGAAAAAAACCCAGTTCTGCACTTAATAATTAGAGCGAAAAAAAAAATAATAATAATAATCAACTGGCGGAAATCAGATTTCCGCGAAATACGTATCGATAGCGTAGTTAAAAAAAAAAAAAAGAAAAAAAAAAAAGAAAATGCACGGCTTTTGATTTCTTTTGTGTTTGGACAGGAAGTATTTGTTATTGCAAAATAAAGTGTGTTGATTGAGCCATGTGCAATGCCTTGGGTAGAAACTGTGTTTGTCTCATTGTTAGGGTGTACAGGAAAGCGTAGAGGTGAAATCCTTTTATTATAGTAAAGTCCTCGCCGTCCGGGACTCTAAACTACAGGACAGACAGAGAGAGAGAGAGAGAACACGCTCTTTGTAAGTTTTGGGAATTCATTTTGTAATCTTTCCTTTTTCTGCTTTTTTTTTTTTTTTTTTTTTTTAAATGTTCATTTGTAATAATTTGTTCTCAAAACTTAGGAGGGCTGAAGAAGCAGTTTTTTGCGACGCGTCAGAATATATCACTAAATAAAACAGGTGCTTTTTATGGATCAAAGTACACTCGATCTCTATTATACGTAAGAAGACGAAAAATAAGTGTTATCAAGACAAATTTTAGAAGAAAAAAAACGTTCAGTGCTCTTTCCTTTTTGTATTCACTGAAGGGGGGAGGGGGTTCATCGTGGTCAAGGTTGTGACAAAAGGCATTTTTCCTCCAACCTTTTCTCCGAAGCGATCAAAGAATGTCGGCCGGTGACGTCCTAAGAGGTTTTACGACTTTTATCGAGATAAAATGCGGGATTTTTTTCCGGCGTTTTTGACTTCATGCTATGCATTCCAGTTTTCTAGGACTTCCATGCTTTGGATCGCCCGAACCGCCGTAGTCCTTAACAAGCGTCCCATCTGAAATTCGCTGGCTTTTTGTACATAGAAAATGTTCAATTGGTATGAAAGGTATGACAAGATCTTCCCTGTTTACGGGAGAGGCTTTAATGCAGCTCGAATAAACTAAAAAAAGCCCGTGGTGAGCTAAAAATTGGAGTGAGATGGGAGGTGTGACGTGAATTTATCTTTTATAACTTTTAAACTTGCGAATCTCAAAAAAGACGTTTTTCTACAGAGCCCCACACGTGACTCTAGGAATTAAGGATTTTAGTTTCATCGATTTATTCCCTCGCTTTAGTTAAATTGTGGTTGCAAATTAAAAAACTTCACGATAATCAAAGATATTAGTACAAAGTGGCCACAATTGACACAAACAAGGAAACGAGTTAGTACATTTCTACGAATAATTTTGCAAACAGAAGCTGCAACGAAGGAACTATGTGGCTACGATTTACAAAAGTTATGAAACGTATTAGCGCACCGTGTCCGTGATTTATTACAATATGTCAGAACAAATCGGCACAACGTGGTTACGATTTACGAAAAACAAAGACGTTTAAGTCATAAAAAATGTATTTTATTTTTCCAAATCATTTGTGAGGCTCTGTATATTTCAGAAAAATATTACAAATTTTGGGGTGAAATGCAATTCTTTTCGCGAGCAGATTTCCCCCAAACAAAGTCAGCGACCAATCAGAAAGAGAGTTGAGCTGGAACCCCTCCCCCCGGATCAGCAGCGCCCTCTACTGGCCCCTGTGTAAATGACTCTAAATATTTGTTTTGTGATCTAGTGTTAGACTCAGAGCATCATAAAGGTTGTCCCTAAAAAGTGCCTTTTGTTCACAGACACCATCTTGTAATCCTGAGTGCCCATCTCAAAAAAAAGAAAAAAAAAAAAAAAAAACCTAAACAAAAAAAAATAAATCCCCTCGTTCAAACTTCTGTATTTCTCCTTCCGCGACTTCTTCAAAGCAGTATATATAGTACTAAAGGAAATCGGTGTGACTTAGTTCCTCTTTTTATTGTTGAATAATTAAGAAAACTGTAAAAAACAGAAAAATGACAAAAAAAAAAACTTTCTGTCTTGCTTTTCCTTCCTCTGTAATCTTGTCTTCTGCCTCTTTTGGACACTGGAGTAGTCTATAGTTGCATAACCATCACCCTTTTCCCTGTGCCCCTTTTCTCTGAACGGAGGGGTTTTAAAATAAAAAAAAAATACATAAAAAGAATAAAAAACGAAAAGTACGAAAAAAAAATGTTGTCTGAGCAGAATGCAGTTAGCTCACATGTTATTCTTGTCTGTACGCTTCACGTTGTATTCATACCGATCTCTTCAGCTTCTCCATTGAACAGTTAATGTACGTGAACAAGTTACGCCGGTGAGCTCTGGTGGGCCGTCCGACAGACGGGCGCCTCGGCTGGACGACCGAGGCCGAGCGCTGGAGGTAGAATAGGCGAGTTTTTGAGCTATTTATTTCTTTTTTTTGTTACCAAATTCGTTTGATTTGCTACGATCTGTCTGTATTGATATTGCATTGAGAATCCGTATCGATGACGCACCTTTTGAATGGTTGTACGTGACCAGATATTTAATTTAAAACTAAAAAAAAAAAAAAAAAAAAAAATTGAGACGAAGCACCTTAAAAACAAAACGGAGCGGTTTCAGCCCAGGGAAAGCGACACAGTCTTTCGAGCCCAGCGTTACGAGCCGAACTCATACCAAAGTGACGCGCGGCGCCAAAAAAAAAAACCCGAGCGAAACTGAAATTCTGCGTAAACTCACCAGCAAAAGCCGACAACTCGCTTCCTTCCCTCAAACAAAATATGCAATTGTTTCACTTTCCCGAGTCCGTGAAGCCGGCGTCTGCGCTGGCTGTGATTTTCTTAATATCTGTAATAAGCGAAAGCCATAGCGACGGACACGTGTTTGGCACTCTGGTTGTCCCTCCCTGGTACTGACCGTCCATTTTCTTTCTTTCGTATATTTACTTTTGTACTCTCTTTGTTGAGCGGTGGGCATTCGGATGCGTTTAGAGTAGCGTGAACCCCCGGCGGCTCCGGTCTCGTCCGAACTCCTCGAGCGGCGCCCTTCTCAGTCCACACGCCTTCCAGAGCTCATGGTGAAATGCATGTGTTGATTACAATTTCTTTTCCATAATAAGAAAAACAAGTAAGAGCAGCACCTTTAACTGATTGAATAAAAGGATGTTCTTGACTGTAACGTTCGAGTCGGTGTGGTTATTTTCAGCTTTTTTTTTAGCCCCCAGGGGCCCCTCGGGGCGACTTGAAATTATTTAAACAAGTGTCAAAGGAAATGAAAACGTATTCAACCTTTAGGCCGTCCGAGGTGCAGGCGAGATCTCTCTGTACGAGAGCAGTACGTTACGGATCTTCTGCAGTGAATGGGTGCCGTCGGAATGAGAGTCCAAACAGCTGATTAAACCTTATCAGTAATCCATGAGTGTTGGATTTCGTGGTGAGAGGTCAACAGGAGATGCACTTTTTCAAACATTTACGTATTATGGACATCTTAGTGATGGACAAACATGCAGCTTGTCGCTTCAAAAGATGTTATCTGATGGACTGGAGTGGCGGGGATGACTTTTTTTATCATTTGTTTGGACTCTCATTCTGACGGCACCCATTCACTGCAGAGGATAAGCAAGTGATTTCACTAAATGTCACTGATTCTGATGGAAAAAACAACTTTCAGCGCATTTGTGTTGCAGCAGACATTTATTTGATGCACCTTTGTCACGTTTAATTAAATTAACAATATTATTATTAATTATTTACTGCATATTTAATGCATTTTCCCGAGTGAAGGGACTGGGTTTGGATGACAAGCATCTGATAAAAATGTTTATTTTTTTTTATTAGTATTAAAAGAGACAGTATTAAAGTACATCGTTTAGTTCGTTATATTGATCAGCACCGTAGAAATAAAACAAAAATAGCTTTTAAGGAACAATTAGGAACCATTAAGACTTGTGCGTCGAAAGCTAAATTAAAAGTCTATTATTCAAGGGCACCTTTTGTAAACATTTTCTCCAAAAGGTCTTTGCATTTCTTAAATATTTCTAATAAAATAGAACATTTCAATCTATTTACATCGGATCGTTTTAAAATGACAACATCTCATTCGCGGTCCAAAAACTGCATGTAATTAGCATCCTCTGCTATTACGGAAATTGAGCAGAGTCCGTTCAACGCACAGACGTCTCAAACCGACACTCACATGTGATAAACGTTTTTGTGATCGCATCCCTCCCAGTCGATGAGCTCCGAGCGATGAAACCAGAGGGAGATCTCCCGCTCCGCCCCCTCCACTGAATCGGATGCGTGGATGACATTTCTGAATGGATTCAACAGTGAGGAAAGTCATTGCACTGGTGATGCTCACCAGAGCTTTAGTGCTCCATTTACATGCAGCTTACTGAGTGTGCACTATGTAGTGTGCAGCAGGCGCGCGTGTGAATACCTGCTGATGTGAACGCTGAAGTCTCCTCTAATAGTTCCCGGAGCGGCTTCGGCGGGGTCCGTGTCTCCCACCAGTTTACGTGATGACCTCACTACATTATGCCCCTCCCACACCTGTAAACAACCAATGAGGAGCGCGCATATCAATGACAATGTGACACATGCAATGATCATGCTAGAAACATGCAATCATTTAGCATTTTTAGTCAAAATTTTGTGTGTAAAATGTACTTTTTTTGCATTGCGGTGAACTAACAACCCAAAGTGTGACGCGTGGCGGTGTATCAAATTATCTTTCCTGTGATTTATAACATTGCCGTTTGATTGGTCCTCACCATGGCGACTATGGGGCCTGAGGTCATGTAGTAGAGCAGGCTGGAGTAGAAGGGTTTCCTCTGCAGTGAGACGTAATGCTGAGCTAAAAGCTTGTCAGAAGCCTGAAAAACACACAGAGGTCTGTAGAAACGCGTCCCGTTCAGTCACGAGCGTCACCTGAGCGGATCACTCACCTGCAGCATCTTCAGGCCGACCAATCGGAATCCTCGCTGCTCGAAGCGCTTTATGATCTCGCCGATCAGACGCCTCTGAACGCCGTCGGGCTTCACGGCTACCAGAGTCCGTTCTCCGACGCCGGAAAAATCTAAAGCGGGTCAAAGACGGAGCGATAGTTTTCATGCAACTTAAACACAAAAATAATTATATTAAAATAATGCACTACTTTTGGAATTTTAGATCATTTATATAAAATGTAAAAAATATAGATACAAAAAAATTACACACATATACATATATATATATATATATATATATATATATATACACACACACATATATATATAAATATACATATATAAAAAATAGATAAAATGCTATATATATATATATATATAAATATACATACACATATACATATATATATATATATATATACATATATATATATATACACATACATATATATATATGTTAAATGTACAATAACAAAGCATTTAATTTTAAAGTTTAATTTTTACATTTAAAGTTTATATCTTGCTTTTGATTTTTTTTTATGCAATGATAAGCCATCATCAGAACATACACATTTTTAATGCTCTTTTTGGCCACTGTACTTTAATAACCACAGAGGTTTTATATTTTGTACAATATAAAATGTATTCAATAAATAGAACAAAATACAGCTTAAAAATACATTGCGGAAAGAAACTGAAAAACAGAAAAAGGTTTAAACATTTAATATTCATCCAATTCCATACATAGATGCATACACACAGATATGTATATGCTCTCATTTAGTTTTTTAGAATTAATTGCAGAAACGGTGTGCTACTTCATCTAATATCACTGGGTGAATGTGTCCCATGACCATCTCTTCTAACGGTCTGAATGTAAGAGAAACGATTCTTCAATCGTGACAGACACGCGGTCGCTTTCTTAAAGCTTGATCGAATTAAATTGGTTGCACACATGTGCTCTGGATGTGACCTCGACACGCTGCCAATACACAGGCCTTCAGGCGGAGCGGTCACACACTCTCTGAGCAGGCTGAGGTCCTGAAGAGCTGATCTCTGGGTGTCCCAAAATTGTACAATTGGCCAGAAGAAAAAGTAACGTAGCAGTACTATGTACAGAATAAGGAACCACTCATACTACTGTAACTTTTATGCTCTCTGTGGAGAACATGCTTGTGTCTTTTAGTTGTGTTCTGGGGCATGTCTCTGCGATTTTGACCCGTGCAACTAAATGTATTAAGAAAGACAATAACTTGCACAAGCTCCCGTCTAACCTAATACAGCCAGCGCTCGCCCACGTGAACACAATTAACCAATCACAGATCACGGCAGAACAGAGCGCAGCTCGTGGAGTATTAGTGAAGCACAGCGTGCCTGCTTTATATGGCAGAAACATTAAATTATCCTCTAAATTAAAAATGTCATTTTTGTAATAGCTACAATATATATGGGAAAAAAAAAAAAAAAAACAAAAAAATATAAATATATATATATATATATATATATACACACACAAACATAACATAACTGGTAAAAGGTCTATGAAAACTATACAATAAAGTTTAGTGTAGCATTACTGTTGGAGCTAAACATGTTTTACGAACGTTCTAACAATATTATGAAAAATTATTTAAATTATTTACTAAAAACTTAATTTTTTTCTGGTTTACATTAAAACCTTAAATTTATATTCTATATTATATGTTGCAAAAATGATCGGAATGTTACTTTTTAAAGTTCTAAGGATAAAAAAAGAAATAAATCTTAAGAAAAAAAATCATGAACGATGCATGTAATGTTTACTCGCTGATATTTTGAGAGCGATATTAAAGACCAGGCTACTTGGGGGAAAAAAACATTTGTTGCTAACTTTGAGAGAATCTTGTCAGAACTTTGGACGAAGATCTCAAAAACTTCACTCAAAAATGCTCTAAGAACATTTTGCTAATAAACTTTTTTTTTAAAAAAGTGTTAATGTTAATCTTGATTGTGCGATTCAACACAACGGCGTTCTAGTGTGCAGTTTTGCGAAAATATAGGAATGTTACTTTTAAACATTTTTCGAACACTTTTTTTGAAACGCTTTTCGAACGCCCAGCAGAAAACGTTCCATAAATAGTGACGTATTAAGAGCGTAATTAACGGACCAGATAACGCGGAAGGAACGTTCTGTTAACGTTACCGAAATAACGTTCGCTCTTATTCGAGGGAATTTTGCCAGAATGTTCGCCAAAGTTCTATCCGGGGCGGCGTTTTAAATTGTTAACTCTGAAGAACGAGCATTACCGTGATACTTCTATTCACTGCTGACCCAAACGGTCCCTTTTCGCGTTAAAAAAACCGGTTTATGTCCTGATCTGGGATGGAAACTTGAGAGAGAGAGAGAAAGAGAGAGAGAGAAGTGAGCAAACCTGAGTCACTGCTGAGGCTGCGCGCGAGTCCCAGTCCCAAAACGCGCGTGGAGCTCGCTCTGGCCGCTCGCGCGACGCGCACGCACAGCGCAAACCGCGCGGCCATCATTTTCATTTCCCAGGTCAGACGTGTCCGAAAACTTCACCGAGTGGCGCTTTCACCGCTCCAAAGCTTACGAGCGGCCCCCGACGCTTTTAACCCCCGGGACCGTTAGGCACGCGGGCGCGCGGTCGTTCACCTGACAGGTCAAAGTCACGCGTCCAATCATAGCGCGCTCAGACGAGGCGTGCGCGCGTGCGTCCGTCATGGGAAAAGAAGAAAAAAACGAAATTATAGCGATTACCGGTCATCACGTGCACAAACACAGCCTCTTAATTAACACCATTTCCTGTTTGGACAGGCATGAAAGATACGCACACGCCGCAAAACGAAGCGTTTAAGAAACTGAACGAACGCTTTGCTCTACGCATCAACTTTCTGTTACCTATAAAAATAGCCCGTGCACAGATTTTGTCGGATTGCGTTTGATCTGCATGGTATGTTTTAGCTATTTGCCCTAAAAGTTGGGTCGAAGGACGGACGCTTAAATCGATGGCTGGCGGAGAGACAAAACAATAAACGTTAATCTTTGCAGGAGAACAAACACACACTGAACGGACTACTTTTGATCATTTCAAACAGGCGCTTCCAGTCGCATTAAGTGGTCGCTGATAGCAGGAAGCGGCGTATAACTTTGGCCCTGATCACCGATAAACGTGCGACAAAACAAATAGGGCGAGATGCTATTATAAAGAGAATTTAATCTAAAACTGAACCCGCCTGGCATTTTCTTTCAGTAAACGTGAAGCCACCGTCAGTGAAGGCACGTGAATGTCCCTCATCCTCCACTAGAGGTCGAGCTGTGCGTCTTTTACAAGCAGCACGGTCTAAAATGCACTTTGTCGGTCAATTAATCGAACTTAAACGAATTCAATATTTAGGATTTAGGGATTTCGTGATGCATAACATTTAAACGATGCCAGGGTTTGTTTTGGAGTCAATCGTGTGAACTGAGACTGATTTTTTGGGAGGGAAAAAGGTAATTTGCAGATAAATAGGCTAGAAAAAAACCCCAAAGCAGTAGTTATTGCCTTAACCAGCTGATAGATTACATGGATAATTTATATATATATATATATATATATATATATATATATATATATATATATATATATATATATATATAATTATTTTTTTTTTTATTTTAATTTGTTGTTTTTTTTGCATTACACATTGATGCCAGTTTCAACATTTTTTACAGACAGAATTTCAGGTATCTAGATATTGCTTAGAACAGACTACAACACTACATTTTCACAATTTTTGGGGGTGATCGAAATGTATGTAATCAAGCAAATTATATAAGATAATGATAATATAAACCCTCTGCGCAAACCTTCGGTATATGTAATGAAAAGGTAAGTTTGGTGTGCGATTTATGGTTCGGTTTAGGTGAAAAAAATTATTTGGAGAAATCAGCCTTTAAAAATACGTATAGTGATTGAGGTCTATTGACACAAATAGATAAAGTGCTAGAAAAATTGGCCACTTAATGTCTTTTTTGTTTGTTTTCTGTCCACTAATCTGGAAAAAAAAAGGCCAAAATCGTGTGTTTTTGCATGCAGTGTCTCTCTTTAAAACAGCAACGTGAAAAGAAAAAAAGAAGAAGAAGGGGTGTGAATACTTCTGCAAGGCATTGGGCATAATGCATTTCTGGGCACAAATTTAAAAAAGTTAAATATATAAAGTGTATGTTTTAGGGTAGAATTGATCTCATCAGGACAGAATTGCACAAATACTGTAAATATTGTGGATAAAGTACAGGATAGCCTGTTTGTTTTCTCAATGTTTAAGCCCACACAGCTTTTTACGTAAAGAACAGTCAACGTTGTTCGTTACTGATGACTTCAGACAAAACAGGTTGATTTGAGAAGGGCAATTAGGCCTAAATTAACTTCCATAAGCATCTAGAACTTATATGAAGATATGAAACTGACACGTTTTGAAGTAATCTGAATTATCTAGCCGTTAATGAATTGGTTTCAGTTAACAGGACTTGTAACAGAACTTACAGGAACTATTTTAAATCAGCATAGCAAAACATAAAACACTGTTCAACTTTCCAAAAAAACACAAAAATATGTTTTATCGTAACTGATCATCCATACCACTCTGAATCAAACTTCCCATATTCTACCAAAATCTTTCTGTGACAACGGCCTTTTAAAGAGTGCCTTTGCTTAATTTTTTTTTTTGCCAGTAAACGGTTTACCAGGTAATTTATGGTTAAGACCATTAACACTTTTTTTTTTTTTATTCAAGGGGGTGTAAATATTAAGTAGTTAATGTCAAAAGTTTCAGTAAATTATTTGCATGAACTGCCAAGTCAAGAAAAATGCCTCTTAATGTTGGCTAATAATGAATATTTGGCCACGAAAGTGTTTATTTATTACACGTGTTATGTTACAATGCGTTACATATTTTAATAAGCAATTTTTTTAATGTTCCAACACTTTCTTGAAAAAAAAAAATACTTCGTCAATGTTCTTAACATAGTTTGTACCAAAATATAGCCTTAAAAAAACGTCTTAAAGCGCCTTTGGTTTGTACAAGTATCTCCTTTGCTAGCACGACTTCGCTGAAATGTCGTTTTATCGCGTTGTCTTTTGTTACCACGCTGCTAACCGCTCTATCTTAGCTCTTACAGTTCCTCGCGGTTAGGAAACAAATGCTAGTAAAGTGTGCTAATCCTTAACCAAAGGTTATCTAGCCTAGCAGACCTCAGGGAGCCATTAGCGGTTTTTTGTTCCTTCCGGTCACAGTCGAACGGTTAGCAGGCAAATCGGTTACCATAGTTACCAACCACAGAAATAATGCCGTTCACCGACTGTATACAATATTTAAGAGATGTTTTATAACGTCAAGTTCTATATAAACAAAGCATTTTAAAGCACGTCTTCATTTGAAAACGATGTAACAATTAGAGTAATTATTTTAACCCTAAAAGCAAACTACGCTCCCTTTCAACTGGTTCTTTCAGATACAAATCTTGTATAATCCAAGGCTATCTGTAGTAAAAACCACACGGAATATAATTTAATTCACGTTTTATGAATGCATATTCTTTTCTGCGCTACAATCTGGTTGGTTACTTGCTCAGATGTTGATTTTGGTTCATTTTTATACACAAAAAAAAAAAAAAAAAAAAAAAAAAAAAAAAAGTTACGCATTGCAGCTTTAGGATGCAAAAAGTCTGGGATATTTTTTCTTTTAAATAGGCATTTTTTCAGGGCTCCACGTTTACGTTCTTTGAATGTCCTATGTTATTGTCACAAGCCTATTAAAATAACAATTATTAAAAAAAAAAAAATTACACCGACTTTGAGGTTTTTGCATCAGTAATAAAAATATGCATTTGTGTGTGCATTTATAATTCTGTATGTGGCTCTTAAATGGGAAAACGAGACAACGCATACAAAATGAAAGACTATGCATTTCATTATAAAACTTTATTGAAGGTTTGTTTGTCCTGGATCAGGATGGAATGATATGAAAAAGATGCGAGAGTCCATCTCCACGGAAACAAGGAGAGGGCGATAAAACCGGACAATTTAAGAGAAAGAAACATTCAGTGCTCAGCGTCGCACCCGTTCACTTTAAAACCGTTCAGAATCCAGCAACGCCTCACTCCCAGAAACCGTCTTGAGATGAGTTCGTTCAACTCTCCGCACCTCCACCCGTTCACGTCGACAAAAATAAGTGTGCTTTCAGTTACACCTTTCAGTCCTTTTAAAAAAAAAATCAACAAGCAATGGGGAAAGCACCGGTCCGATTCCCACGGGCCGCAGCGCTCTGAATCGCACCGGCTGATTTGGGACGAGTTTCTCGACAGCAGCTTTGGCCTCTTGATCATTGGCAAACGTGTGAAATCTAGCTGAGATAAACATAGAAGAAGCTGCTCTCGGATCGCGCCGCCACCACCACCGCCGAGGTCTCGGGCGAAAGGCATGAGCGCCGAAGCAGCGGTCGGCGTCCCGGAGAGGGATGGGCCGCGGTTTGGCTGAGCGCTGCTATAGCTTCAAGGTTCCCGGAGGAAGGCTTCCATTGCACAGTCTGTAGAAGCGCAGGTCGTTCACGATACGATACACTCCTTGAGAAAACGACGGCAGGTCCTGCGGGGACAGAGACGGAGACGAGACGTGACTCGCATGTTAGAACAAGACGACGGTTCGCGCTGAACCCGTGACATCACCCAAAACATGAATGGGACAAGTCTGTGTAAGAGGTGAATCTGCCAGCCTGACGACCGCCTCACGAAAAGACGCTAAGGAAAGCGGGGGGATTAAGGTCTGAAACCTGACTGGAAAAATAACCTAACAAACCAATCGGGGCTAAAGCAGTTTTTGTAAATGAACATTTAAGATCATGCTACCTCACTAATGCGATCCAGGCTCAATCGGTCGGGATTATTTGATTAATCAGCCCTTAAATCCACCGCAGCATTAAAGGAGTACACTAAGAATGCCAGCCAAGAAGCCACACTTTACAGCACCATATTTATAGACGTGAAAAATTACAAAAGTTTAATGCCAACATCAAAAAGACATTACAGACCGAGCAACGTCAAGAAAAAAAAAATTCTGATGTAATTAGCACTACAGGTATTAATGGAATTGGTCAGGTTCACTCACCCTCTCTGGCGTGAAGTTTCGGGCAAGCGTTGTGCGTTGGTGAGGGTCGAGGCCTTGGCAGCCATTGAGGAACTCTGGCAAGAAGGAAGAGTAAAACGCTGAGAAATCCACAGCCGCCATGTTGTAGAGCGCCAGCGTGATGTCGTCCTGGAGAAGGTCGTGGCTCTTGTGCAGGAGAACTTGAAGGAGAACATTTATGAAGTGGAACAGCATGGCGTTCCGGAACAGCTTCTGATATTAACACATAACCACACATAAAAACATTTAATTAATATTTAATATGAATAATAAAAAAAAAATCACTTTGTTTTATAAAATGTGTAATGTCTTTGGATTTATAAATAAAGATATGTAATATATTATAAATGAAAAAATAACCTTAAAAATGTATTTAACGCCATAAAAAAATTATATATTTATTTATATATATATATATATATATATATATATATATATATATATATATATATATATATATATATATATATATATATATATTTGCATTAGTGAGTTACATTTTAATACATAATTTTAAATAATCTTTATTGAATATTGTGATTGCATATTTTAATTAAAAATATTAAATATTTAATATTAAATATATCTGTAAATATTTCAATTTATATGAACATTATATTAAACTGAAGTTACCTTTTAATTTATTAAGTATGAATTTGTATTTTTATTAAATATCAATTAATAATTTAAATATAATATCAGTTTAAAATTAAACTTTTTTTACCCTGTGGTACAGCTTGTGTTTGGTGTTCAGGACCTCGAGGTAACTCAAATTTTGCTTGAAGATGTGAATGTCTGGTTGCAGAAAAGACTGACCGAAGGCCTGCAAATCAAAAACAAAAATAATCCAACCACACACATATCAGCATGTCCAGAACCACAACTAAACCTTGAATTATATGAAACAACATTCTAAAGAAGCATTAGGATACTAGAAAAGCCAAAAACAAACATTTTGCAAAAATTGTGCTCAGTCCACATGACTCAGACTGAAAATAAGTCAAGCTGATACCTGCATGGCAGCAATGAACTGCGCTTGGTTCTCCATCAGCTCTTCGGCTCCGGTTCTCTGAATGCTGCTCAACACTGAGCTCTTGAAGAAGAACCTCCAGTTCTGATGGAGAATCTGGAAGAGCAGCTCGAACATCTCTGCTTTCACATCTGGACAGGAGCGCTGCAGAACAGAGATCAGAAAAATCACAAAAACGTCCAGAAAGAAAGAAGAACGTTAAAGACCTTTACTTCACCAAAACCCTTTTTTATTTGAATTAAACCATTTTTATTCTTAAAATAATGATTTCTGCCCAACAACAAACAGCATTTGTCTTATAGACGCTCATTTATTCAATTGTCTTGCCACATTTGTAATTTTACTGTAACATTATGTCAAAAGTAATTATTTTGCAAATAACTAAAATTATTGCATAAAAACAGTAATGTAA
>NC_056701.1:4904020-4976520 GCF_018831695.1 Puntigrus tetrazona | reverse complement strand
GATATTTTGGTTGAAAAATACAGTAAAACAGTAATATTGTGAAACCGCTACAATTTAAAATAACTTTGCTACTCCTTCAGAAATCAATCTAATATACAGATTTGCTGCTCAACATACATTTCTTACTATTATTAGTGTCATATACAGTTGTAATTGAAAACTGTTTTGTTTTTGTTTTTTTCTCCAGGATCCTCTGAATAGAACAGCATTTATTTTTAAATAAAAGTTAATATTATACCCCTCGTATTTCTGAATGAGCAGCTGGAGATAAAGCACTGCCGTTTTAAAATAAGAGTCCCAATGTATTTTAGGCTTGTTTATATTTAAATGTCCTGAACTGCTTATTGGGGAAACTCAAGCAATGGATGCAGTGTCTGTATTGACTAGAATTTGTTCAAATAATTCATATTGTACACATGTACAGTAAAACTAAGTTGCACGTATAAAATACAGTGTTGTGATACAATTTAGATATGACAATTCAATTTACTGCACCTTCATTTTGTTAACAACAACAACAAATATGTTGCCATCTTGCAACAACAAAATGACTAGAATGCACCAAATGTCATAATTACGACTTCAACTGAGCTAAATATGACATTTTCAGAAAAACAGAAGCACACACTTTCGTTAAAAATCACAAAATAGTTATTTTGGCACAATAACGTTTACTGCCTTAACTTTATCAGCAAAACCCAAAACCGACTGACCACATTCACGTGTGTATTTGCATATGATATGCATATAGAGACAAAAACATGTTTTGAGTGTTTTAAACGAGCTCTGAAGACGACGCTCACCTTGGCATTGATGAGAGGGGTCGTGGCGGCCATGCTCGACGTGATGAGGTCCACAAATTGCGTTTGATCCTGTTGTCGCTGCACCTCGCCGCAAAACTGTGCCAGCCAATGAGAGTACGCCTGCAGAGCAGCCAATGACTGCGCATGGCTGCAAAACACAGATGATCACAAACAATTGAACGTTATGTTAAGAGATGGCAAACAGCACCCTGAACAGAGTCTTTGACGTCCACTTACACGTCTATAAGGTCCGGTTTGAGCACTGAAGGTACAGCCATTTCTACATCATACAGGCTGATCTGAGAACCGTAACAAGACACTTCCACTAATCTGAAAGGAGAAACACCATGCCATCACTTATATTAGTCAGCTAGTAACATTTGAACAAACAGCACTCACCTCTGTATTAATAATTCAAGCTATTCATTCCTAAACGTTTACCATTATGTTTATCTAAAAAATGTAAATTGCGTATCACTTTCACACCCTCCCCGTCTCGGCCAAAACAAAAAAGTGCTTTTAGAATGTGAAAATAAAACTAAAACTTCTGTTTTTCTTTCATTAAAATAAATAAGTAAATTATTTATTTTAGCCATGTTTTAATAGTAACGTATAATGGAAACAAAGTCATATAAATGTCTACAAATAATAAAATAAAAAAAATTAAATAAAAAGGAGCCATGAAAATCTTTCACAACTTGAACAGTATAACAAAAAAAGTATTTAAGTTATGGTCAGTACGGCCTTATGCGATTACACAACTTGATTTAACGATTCATTTAAATTAACGTTAACACGTTTGACTTGGAAAACTGTAGAAAATGAGGTGAAAAACGAGGACACTAAACAAATGCATAAGGAGGGGGTGCTGTTGTTAAAAGAGGAATTGGGAATCAGGAAGTGACCTCCGTACGATGGCGAGGGCGTCGTTAGAGCGAGCGGTGAAAACGTCCCCTGTGAAGAACTCGGCCAGACGTCCCACGGCCTGCAGAAGAGAGCTCAGGTCTCTGAGAGCGCAGTGCAGCTTTCTGCAGTCGGCCTCCGCTGTAATGTTCAGCCTGCGACCTGCTCTCAGACACACACACACACACACACACACACAAATGTGCAAAACCACTCAATAACAGCTGACAGCAGCTCACTAGCCACATGAGAACAGAAGCTTCTCTATAATAACCATCAGGGTATTTTGCTGCTTTATATATATATATATATATATAGAGCAGCACTTTTAACATTGATAATATCAAATATTAATAATATGAGCAGCAAATCATCACCTTAGAGTGATTTCTGAAAGATCATGCGACACCGAACTGGGGTAATGAGGTTTAAAATTCAGCTTTGATTACAAAAATGTATTAAATTTTAAAATATAATTCAAACAGAAAGCACAATTATATATTTCAAAACATTACCGTTTACAAAAAACAACAACAACAACAAAAAACATCTCAACCACAAGCTTTCCAACGCTAGTGTGTAGTGTGAAGTAGAACTTCCTATTTTGTATTTTATCTTATGTGTAGTTGTACAGACTTCACTCAAACATGCCTCCATTCAAAACGAGTTCTCAGGTCAAAAAAGTAACAAGTGAAATTCCCCACAGTAGATAGCTGAATATTTATGTAATAAGTACATAATAAGTATGTAATAAGTATGTAATAAGTACGTAACAAGTTACTGCCTGATTAACAAGCAAAGTTGCCAAAGATATCAAATTGCTACCATGTTCCTCTTTAAGGTTCGGTACATTAAGTGGATACTGAGTAAATATGACAGCATCTTGCATGGAATTTTTCACTGAGCTTTGTGCAATGCATTCTGGGATCGCCTTATCTATGACGCATGTGTGCAATCAAATCTGGCCAAAACAAAGTCTCTTAAACGGAATAGTATTTGCATTTGGAAACCTAGATGCATTACCTGGCCGTGCGGCTCTAAAGGATTTGGAACAAAGCCATCTATAAAACTCAGATTGTAACAATGAAGAGAAACTCACTTGTTCCTGATCTCACGATAAACTGCTGCAGCCCAAGATAAATGTCCAGATCCTCCTGCAGCACAGGAAACTAAACACACACACATAAAAAAAACCTATCATTTTCCCTTTTATTTATATAAAATAAAATGCAAAATGACATGCCTATATATCACTGACAGCTCAAAAACTTGATTCATTATTGCATCTGGGTTTTTAAAATCTGATTAGCTTCCATATTAATAGTCCATTACACTTGCCAATGAAGACTCAATTGTTTTGAGTACAAAAGAGAGCGAGGATGTTCGCGCTCACCCACTCAGATACACCTACCAGAACTGAAAAGGTCTGGGATGGCAGCAGCTCCATTACCCTGGCAACCACTTCCAAACTCTGACGCAGGTATCGCTGCCATTCCGTCTGTTGCTATAGAGACCAGAGGGGAGGAAAAAAAAAAAGTTCTAAAAAATTGAGCAGAACAACATCGATGCTTCGGCGTAAGTTTGATCGATTCTTACATCATCGTCAAGGGTCTCGTCGTCGAGTTCTTCTAGCTGACTCTGGTTTAACCTGAACTGGATCCTGTTAAGAACTTCACGAAGCAGCAGAACTAGAGCGTCTTTATACCTGCTCGCACACACACACACACACACACACACACAGATTACTGCAATGTTTTTAATACAACCTAAACTCAGTTCTGGGGCACACATAAAGTCCACAGAAACGCACCTGTTAATGACACTGTCGCTGTCAGCCAATCGGCTTCTGATCTTGGTGGTCAGGTAGTCCAGGAATATGCTCCAGATATCCAGACAGGCCAGATAACCCTCATGATTCGGCTACAACAAATTGAACGCATTTAAGTGAGGCGGTGCGCGAAAGACGGAAGTTAAAAAATATTAGTGCCGAGTCAAACTCTTTTTAACAGTCAAAATGAGCATTTTTATTTTATAATGCTTCTTGAGTCGCATTTTTAAATGTTAAAAAAAAATGTATCAAAAACCGTCATAACTTAAAAGTGCTTTTTGTACCATAATTTTATCCCTTTAAGGATTCGATGCACACACCAATTGCTATAATTGGGTAATGTCAAAAGCTTTATGACGATTAATATCTCAGCTGCTGTGTAGAGTGACAACTCCAGTGATTAAAAAAACAGCGTTCACTTTGTTTAAAAAAAAAAAAAAAAAAGCTAAATTTAAATAACTACTGAAATGAGTTTGCAAAAACTGACTTACTATTAACGTTACCGATATTATATGGTAAGTCTGTTTGAAAAGCCTGCATCAAATTGGTGTCTTATACAGTTCTGAACAGGTTGCATAGCCTTTGCAAAATATGGAAGGTGTTAATCATTTTAACCAAATAAGGATCACAAAAGCTGCATAAATGTAAAATTCTGTTGTTGTTTTTTTGTTTTGGATGGCTTAAAAGCACAAATGTCGGAATATTATTCAGCTCATTCAGGAGGTACATATCAGCGATATGAGCATGCACAAAACGGTTGTCATAGACGCTGTAAAATACTTGTGCATTAAATTATTCAGATTTTTTTGAATGCATTTGAATGCTTTAGAGGCACGTGCGCTCTGAAGTAAACAAGCCTGACACGGATGAGAAGGCAGAACGAGTGAAGGAGATGCACTTAATGGCGCTATAGCAACAGCACAAATGCAGTCGTTTCCCCGGTAACCAGTATTTTAATGATTAAGCATTCATATTTTTGTACTCTCAAAAGTTGTTCATCACAGCACTGAATACTTAAATACTTATTTTCAAACCTTTCAGCATTTAATCTGGACTACAACATGTCCTAAATAATGTCTGAATGTTTTCACTCTTTATTTTTCGGTCACCCTACACATTAAGGCTCCATTGGTTAAAACTAAATTATAAACTGCCATTAATCTTAGCTAATTTCAACATTTGATACATTAAAATAACGTTTAGCTAAATAAGCTTTAACTTAACGAACCCAAGCTAATACGAACCAACAATTGTACTTTTTAAGAGTAACTAAAATTAACTCATCAGACCTTATTTTAAAATGTTGCTATATTCTTTTGCATTTTTATCTGTTTGAAACTTTAAGCATTGCGTGAAGTAAAAAAAAATGATTTAAAACTTTCAAATGCCTAGCATTAAATAATAAAACAACAACAACGTGATTTTTATGATCTCTCATTCTTTGCCATTACGATCTTGCATATTTCGCAAGAGGCGTGCAAACTTTTAACCACAAATGTATCTCAAAATGTTGGTTTCTCAAGTCATCGCACCTTCAATATTAGTCGTGGTAACGCACATCTTGTGGCCGAATGCTGACAAAGCCACTGAGAGGAGTAAAAAGCACCTTCAAGTACAGACACTTTCAACCGTCACGTCTGGGAAAATGTCAATAATTATACACCAGGTATATTCACTGGTTTGAAAACAAAAAAGGAGGGCGACGGGGTTAAAAATTAGAGAAACGGGGAAGGTTTGAGTGAACAAAAGTCTAGCAAAAGGAAGTATCATTAGACATTAATATGGTAAGTTAGACTCGGTGCTTCCTGGAACATTAAATGAAGGTGTTTTACCTGGTTAAAGGTGTATTTGAAGAGCAAAGCTAGAAATTCCACTAGAGGAAACTGGGCGTTAGATTCGATCCTCCGCAGATGAACACTAACAAACAGCCTGAGGAAATCTGTGAACTTTTCCACATAGCTGAGAGGGACAGACAGGCAGAAAGGGTTAAAAAAGCAGCGGCATCAATGGAGTTAAAAGTTCGAAGCACGCGCATCCGTTTCTTACCTTTCGTCTAATTCCTGCAACCTGCTTTTGATAGTGTGCGTGTTGGTGTGCGAGTGCGTGTTTGTGAGTCTTTGCAGCAGGTAGAAAGTCTGTTGAAACATGCGGAGCAGAAACTCCTCGAAGTCCACCGGGACGCAGTTTTTGCACATTAACTCGTTAATACAGTTCATGGCCATGACGCCCAGCCTGGCGCGCTCGGCGTGGCCCACCATCTGACCAGTCCTGCCGTGGCCCCCGCCGCCGCCGCCATTGGCCGGGAGGCTTCCGGGGGCGGAGTCTCCGTTGGAAGTGGGCAGAGGTTTCGTTTTGATTGGCTGCTGGCATCCGAAGCGGGCGAAGTGGAAAATCGAAGCGAGGAGGGATGGAGTGATGGAAGAGGAGAGAGGGATCCAGCTGAAGAGATGAGCCAAGCATTCCAACGCTAGCAGACACAGAGCGGCACTTTCAGCTTCCAGAACCATCGGTGTGCTGTCGCCTGAAAGAATGCCTACAGAATACAACAATAGACTGCAATTAATTCATTCAACTCACGTACTGGTAGCTAACTACTAAGAGACCATTATGTTTTATATATATATATATATATATATATATATATATATATATATATATATATATATATATATATATATATATATACACATATATACATATATATACACACATATATATACACATATATATATACATATATATATACACATACATACATACATACATATATATATATGTGTGTGTATGTGTATATATATATATATATATATATATATATATATATATATATATATATGTATGTGTGTATATATATATATATATATATATATATATATATATATATATATATATATTACACATACATACACACACACACACACACACACACACACACACATACGTTTTCTTTTTAATTTATTTATTTTTGAACACATAGATTTTAACATTTTTATACTGACTCAAAGTCCACTAATAAAAAACTATTTCAACAATTTTGTTACTTATTAAATAGTGATATGATTCAGAACTATATTAGCTAGAGAGAATTATTTTTATTGCTGTTAATTCTAATTAAATCATGCATACTCGTTTAATTTTATGGTTATATTTAAATTTTTTAAAATAATTAAAAACAGTATTTTTACATAATTTTTCACACATAATAATAATTTAATAAATTACCAATAAATTGCTCAAGCTAATATACAAAAGGCATGTAATGCAGTGGTAAAAAAAAGCAGAAGTCATAAAAGCACTTAAATATTTTTGACATTTTTCACCCCAACATGTTTTTTTAAATATTATTATCATCATTACTGTAAATCGATGTTTCCCATTACCAAGTTATATCAACTTTATCAATTTGTTGACCTATCATAAACCACTCACCACATTATATTCTAGTTTTCTGCCTCAAAATAACCTATATTAGCGCTCGATACCACCGATGTAGACCTCGCCTTTCAAAACATACCAGTGTTAAAAGAAGCTCACCTGACTCTCTAGACGTAGGGGACGGAGGGGGAGTGGTGACCGTAACACTGTGTTTGTCCCATACCGTCTCCAAAATACCTGCGAGGCAAAGAGATTACGTTAAAATAAAGCTGCAAGCCCAGTCAGATCACACACATTTTCCTAGCAGTCTTCTCCCCGAGCGTCTCACCAGTCAGAAGGTTCAGCACGGTGGGGATCTGATCCAGCAGGAGTTTCTTCAGCTCCTCTTTACGAGAAACGCTCAAGTCTTCTCTCGGACAGACCAGCTCTTCTGAGGTCATCTTGAGCAGAACTAACCCCAGCGGCGCGAGAGACGGTGACTGCACCAACTGCAACGAGACGGAGAGACGGAGTCAGATCGCTTCGATGAGATTTCGTGAGATCGCGGTAAACGACAAGACGCACCTGTAAGGTGTTGCTGAAGAAGTCATGGTAGAACATCGGCCAGTCCTGGCGTCCGATGTCCACGATGACTTTGCACAGCTTGTTTCTGATGAAGAAAGGCAGCAGAGCATGCTGGGAAAGCAGAAGCTTGGGCAAACAGCTACGGAGCTCTGCTTTGTCCTCACTGGCTACACCGACCCACATCTTGTTCACAAGATTCTGCGAAGGACACACTTACTGTCATGTGTACCATCTATAAGAGGTCTTTGACGCTTGTGCTCGTTTTAATGTGCACAAGGGTGACTCAAACACACACAATTACGTCTTCAAAGATCAAAAAGACAAAAATAGTTGCATCTTGCATGAAGAAAATTCCACAAAAATACCCTTGAAAACTATAATTATTGCACTACATTAATAAAAATAAGCTTCTATGAAAAACGCTTTTTTTTTAAGCTGAAACCAGAACAAAAATAAAATCAATATGACTAATAAATATTACCACAAAGTATATTTAATACACACAATTTTTTTTTTTTCATTCTGTTTTTCTTTTAAACTTTCTATTCAGCAAAGACATTTCCACTAGAAATAAACACAGATAAACACTGATAATAATAATAATAATGATAATAGTTGTTTCTTGAGCATCAAATCATCATATCAGAATCATTTCTGAAGGATCACGTGACAATGAAGACTAAATGAATGGCGCTGAAAAATTAGCTTTGTTCACAAAAATAAATTCCATCTTAAAACATTATTACACTAGAAAACTGTTCACTTAAATTATAATATTTCACAATATTTTTTTTGTTTTATTAATATTGTTTTTACTGGATGTCTGTAATTGAGGGGACATAAGAGACTTTCATTTCAACTTTAACATAATTCATAATTCCAAATGTTTTGATTAATATCGTGTGAATTGAACAGGGTTTTGATTAAAGTGCCCCTTTTATGCCATTTTTAAGCCTTCTAATGTTATTTTGTTAGTCTCCTATACATTTACATGCATGCTAGGAGTTTTCTCAAAATATGCATTTAAATGACCTAATCTAAATTTAAACTTAAAGCCTTAAACTTTTCAGTGCTCTGATTGGACAAATGGCCCAGTCCGTTGTGACTGAACTTACTAAGGACTTGTTTAGGCTGCATGGAGTCGATTCTTTATTTTGGGAAACAAGAACTTTCTTTATCTTTATCTTTCGGATTTACAACTTTGCAGATCGTTTGCATTCACATGCAGCTATATTACTTACTGCACGAAAGGCGATGTCGGAAAAGGCACAATAAGGGCACTTTGCGTGAATCTGCGGAAAATAATAAGCCAAAGGGTTCGTTTTACCTCAAACACAGTAAGGCTGTACATCATGACGTATTCATTTCTGCTGTTGGAGAGGAAGTAGAGGCAGTGCCTCCACGAGCCGGGCTGACCCGCAAAACTGTTCAGCAGCTCTTCTGCAAATAAAACAACAACAAAACGGTCATATTTTAGAGAAAAACAAGCATTCGCATTCCAACTGAATTGTGGAAATATTCTTATTTGTGCAGTTTAACACCAAATCTCTAGTAAGCATGAGCACCACAACGAAAAGGGAGCATGCAAGTTATTACTTTTTACACAGGCATAAGAAACACCTTCTGTAAGCATAAATAAAGGCTGTTCCCACAACTAGAGCTGCTCTTCACTTCTAGTTTCATGACAAGCCAGTGACGGTATGTACACAAAGTTCTGCATATTTGCATGAAAAGGAAAACAATGGTTTGTTGCACGCCTACATAGATGAGCGTTTCAAAAACTAGTAGAGTTTTAACCAAAAGAAAAAAAAATTATTCATTTGTGAGCAAGAGGTACTTGGCAATAACCTGGGGCAGATTGCATAAACTCCTCAGACTAGTCTTAAAAATATTTTTTTCCCCATCAAGACAGGTTATAACTTTTACTATTAAATCAATAATAAAGAGCTAGCTGGACTTATTTGTATTACAAAAGTAAGACTGACTACCCCTTGGGAACCGCTAGTTGGTAAAACCAGGTAAGAGTTAACAGGTAAACTGACAGACACTGGATCTGAATCCACTTACAGTATCTTAAAAATCAATAGGCGTACCATCTTTGAGGAACCGAACGACTTCTATAGATAGGACAGATTTTTGTTACTCTGGTGACGAATAGGAAGCGAAAACTATGCGAAGCTGATTAAAATATGGTTTTGTCTGAAAACATAGTGCGAAACATGGTGAAAGACAAGGCAAGCGCAGCCGACTTACACTTAAACAGCTTCTACACAAAACACACTTCATATTTCCTTCAGTTTGTGAACGAACATGCTCAACCTACATTTTAAATCATTTTTTTGTATCGCATTACGGACTAAACTTATTACGGAACTAAGTATAAAACAAGCAATATAAATCAAGCCATTTTAAAAGGTCACATCTGGGTGAACTTAACTTATTATAAATGCATTATTGGTTTTCCCGTGAGGTAAAAATGACAATATATGCACATTTCGGCATCAACTGGAATCTTTCTAATGCGATACTTGACTCATGCAGGGTCTGATATACAAGCCATTTATTTCCTGATGAAGAAACACTTGACCAATTACTTCAAGTCCTGTGTTTCAACGCAGCGTGTTTGGAGCAATTACGAGTAAATACTTGGCCATTTCTCTCAAACAAACTAACAACCTTAAACTTAAAGCGGTCGCTTGATAATTTAGGGTTATTTGCTGTTCGCTTATATATTTTAAAAGCACCGATACATCAAAGCAGTCATAATTTAGTTCTTCATCAACATTTTGTATTGCGTTTAGGAGATGTCTTTTATTCACAGCGATTAGAAGAACACAAGCAATTCTTCACAGAACAAACAATATTATTTTCCAGTCTGTCTCTAATACTTAATTAAACGGGTCATATTTGAGCTGCCGTGCCTTTAAGATTTATGTAAACACAGGCCTCCTGAAGGTCTTATGATCGATGAGGTAAACTTAAGGCTTCGTGAGAAGATTTTAACGCTTCAAAGTTTGAAAATACAGCTTTTCCAATAGTTTAAAGATTCTCGAATCAAGGTACGTTTACTTGACAAGGCCACACAGGAATTCTTTCCCCCTAAGAAATCGATCAAAATGAAGGCAGGTCACGAAACCGGCTTAATTTCGATGAGAGACTGGTTTTAATTCCCAATTGAAATATGTATGCTCTTGCTTTCAGCATAAATGCAATTTAAAATAACTGGCGTGGAAATATATATATATATAGGAAGTATTTTGGTTAAAACATAAAAAGAGCTGAGCTGTAGGTGCTAATGGCGATACTGACGTCAAACGAAAGAAAACCGAACGTCCCGTGATACGACACAGACATAATAAGTCCCGGCCTTTGCAGAGTATAACGGCACAGAGGATGATTCTCCAAACCGGGGCATGATAACTGTATGAAGGCCGGTGTCGGGCGTATGCTCACCAATCTCTCTCTTGCGGTCATTGGTGGTGCAGCTGTGGAAAAACTCTGTCATAAGACTCTCCAGGGCCCGTAAGGAGGCCTCCTCTGACGCCTGCAGCACAGAGAGACACAGAGATGAGGGGGGGGAGGGACGACAAAGATGAGATACGACAAGATAAGGCATTTCAATCTGAACTTTTAACACAGACACGCAGTGCATCAAACAGAAAACTCCCACTGCGTTTACAAAACAAAGTCAGAGAGACTCAAAAATGAATCTACTGTACAGACAGTCATATATTTAGACTCAAATGTTTTCAATTTAAAAGTTTGAAATCTCCCAGAGTGCACTGCAGCACGAATAAACGGCGTATGTACTCTTATCAGACGGTTTTACCGCTCGCTAGTTTTATGCATTTGTTGCCAAAGCGACAATTTGCTTTGAGGAAACATTAATAGCTTATATACTTAGAACTTGGAGAATTAAGTAAAAAAATAAAAAAAATAAGATAAAATAAGATAAAACAGATTTCTCATTATTAAATCCTAATGTAATCAATATTAATAATAATAATAAATAATAATAATAAATAATTTTATTATAATAATTTTTTTATTTTGCCACAATTTCTTAACCTTATTCCAAACCTGTAACCTTTTTTTCTGTTGGACATAATTCCTTGATTTATTTATTTTTTTTACGTCTCAGTGTTTCATTGTTGTTCATACAAAGCTAACTTAAACAGAACGGAACGGCCAAAACCAGCTGACAATTATCTTTTTGTCATACGTTTGGAACGCCGCGAGTTTGAATACATTTACAATTACTTCTTTTTTCAGGCATGTTCATTTTTATCAACCCTAAAATGCACTATTACGCCTTTATCCATTTTTTTTTTTTTTTTTTTTAAACCCTTAACATGCAATGTATCTCAAAGATCTTAAAGATGATGCACAGTGCATTATATTGCATTCCTCTGACGGTTCCCTTTTTCATCGCACGCCTGCCCACAAAACACACACAAAAGGGCGAGTGCGTTCACGAAAAAAGAAGAGCAAAAAGGCTTGTTGAGTACAGGAAGTGGCCTGCAGATGATGATGCTGCTGCTGCTGATGCTCAGGGCTCTGAATTCTTCGTATGAGTCACGACACGTTGCGTGCAGGCGTGACATCACAGCAGCAGAAGACTGCCTTTGATTTCCTCATACCATTCAGACTGTCAAGAGCTCAAGAGGACACCGTTACACACACACAGAGGCTTCACTTTCTGCTTCACTTGCGCCAATATCACCTGATGCGGTTCCTGAACGACAGAGGAGCTTGCTTTTGGTTTGCTTTCGCGTATCTGCCAGTCCCAAAACATCACATTACAGCAACACGCACCTGAACCAAAGCGTTTTGACGCGCTTGCGCTGAATAAAGGCTTCCAGCGCAATGCAATAAGAGGCAGAGAAGCGCAGATGCTTCAAAAGCATTGCAATCTTTCAGGTACTGGTGCACATATAAACAACTCACGCATTCGCATAAGGAAAAAAAAACATATGGGTTAAGCAAACATTTATTTGCGTTAATTCCGACTCACCATGCCAGGCCTCTGAGCTTTTATGCGGCTATACTATGAGATGAATCTGGTTCTGCTCGCTCATGCTTCCTCTGGGGCCTCTGCGTTTCATCTGGAAGCACCGAAATTCCGCATCGCTGTCCCGCACGCAACCGGCGGACCCCGGTCACTGGCTCCGGAACACTTGTTATTACTGTCGATCTAGCGAGAGCCTAAAGGGACAGAGGCTGGAGCCGACGCTGGCCGGATACGCGGCGGCAAACCGCACAAAACTACTGCGAAACGGAGAGAAGAGCAACGCAACAGCGGCGTTAAAAAAAATGTCGCGACTCTGTTGTTTACGTCTCGCGCGGCGGGAGCCCTGTGCGGGGCTCGGTGCTTTATTTTGAGCCCTCGGAAGACTGACAGAGCCACTCCTTGGGTTGGTGGGATCGCTGTTTGCGTGCAGGCCTCTCGCAGCTTCCTCTCCTCTGCCCATTAAACTAACGGAAGTGACATCTTCCTCAAACTAGTAGAAACGAGCGAGGCTAGAAAGGCACTCGGCGTAAAGAACGGGCACAACAGTGGGCGGGGTTTCGAGAGGACAAGGCGCCTCTGATTGGTCAAGAGTGAAAGGTCTCAATAGTATTTGACGAAGGAGCTTTTCAAACAATACATTATGCACCTGTTTATTTTATTAGAAAGGCTGCTTGAACAAGATTTGGACTAAAAACTAATTTTTTTGCATTTTATGACTTCACATTTTTTGGAATAAGATAAGAAAAAACATTGTCATAATATTTATATACCTTTTTTGTCTGGCAGGGAATGTTGTTTTGTCAGCATATAACTTTCTTTTTTTATTTACTGCAATACAGTGTATAAATAATTTTAAATAGTCATTTTAAAAGAGTTTTAAAATAATTTTATTTGACCCGTTTTTGCTTTCGTTTTAGACGCCACAAGTTACCTGTTACTTTTCTCAGCGCTGTTAAGAATGCACCAGTTACAGTCATTTGTGAGATCTCATCAGGTTTCAAATTAAATTCCACTATAAAAAATTTTAGATGTATAGTTTTTCATTAGCGTGTCAGACACGCATATTTGTAATAATGTAACTTAAGTGATTATAATTAATATAACACCAATGTCTCTAATAAGACATAAAACGTCCTGAGAGTTGAATGCGGCTCAATTAAGGATAAGGTGCCCTGAGCCGTCAAGCGCCCCTGGAGGAAGAAAATACGTGCTCTACAGTAAACTATAATTACGAGCGAGCTGTTTTTGTCGTGCGATGTGCTCTACCCATTAAACTACCGGAAGTGAAATCTTAATCTTGGGCCGGATGAAACTGGCCGCAACAAGACACATGTCGAGTACAGTATGCACTCTGCGCAGGTATTGCCTCATTTTTACACAGGCATCCGCCAAAGCAGAGCTTTTCAGTCTCGCGTGCCACGGACCCCCAAACACGACGATCCTCGCGAGAGCGACCCACGTCCTAAAACTCTAAGACTTCATATATATATAGTGTTACGTGCACAGACATAACAACATTACTTCGAAGGAGAAATATTTTAACTATTATTTTAAAAAGGAAAAAAAAATGAGGAATGTACTGCGGTGCATCCATCAATACGATTTTTTTATCAATTTCCCCTACAATTAGTTCACAGCGCATTAACTAATTAACAAACACAACTTGTTATTTTAATAATGCATTAGCAAATTAACTAAGATTAAAAAATGATTAATTATTTGTTCTTGTTAACTAATGACCCTTAATGTCTGATAATACAACATAATGGGTTATTAAAGGGCATAGCGCGTTATAAATATTAATACTTGTTTCAAATAATTATAACCAAGTTTAAAAATGCATAGTGTAACAACAACTGTTTTTACAATCATGCATGGGATTGTACGATGCATTATAAAGTGCATTACAAGGCATAATTAGTGCATTAAAACTACGTTTATAATGCATTACGCATGAAGGTGTTATGTTTTATCAAATGTATTAATACGAAAATATTAAGGCATCAGATATACTTTTTGACACAATATTTTGAAACAAAATAAACAGTGATGTGTCTAAAATTGAGAATTTTTATTTTATTTTTTTATTGCTAATGCGATCCTTTTAAACCACAGACTGAACAAAATTAAGCAACGTTTGGTGATCGATTGAACAAAATTGTTATCATCTACTTAAATTTCTGACACGTCAAGTATCTTGTTACCATTTATTATATTACCACTATAGCAGAAACACTGATGATGTGAGAAATGTCGAAGGCGTCTGAACAGATTTTGGCTCGTCTGTATCACATGAGCCACGGCTTTGTCAAAATTAAAATAGGTCGAATAACAGACACCAAAGCTTTGTTTGCTTTTTGCTTCTGCATGTAGATGTTCCTCCTGCTCTGTGAGAACCAGTCTGCGGCCGCCTGTTATTTCTGAAGACGAAAGGGAAGCTTCTTCAGGTTGTTTAATGTGGTTTTTCTCAACGTCTTCGCATTATGCAAGCCATCATCTCGAGCGCACGTTGAGTAAGAATTTAGATTGAGTGCAAAACTGCGCATTTGGTAAGATCGCTCACAATAAATGTGTTTTATTTCCTTTTTTCTGTAAAAGAGAAATATTGCACACACACACACACACACATATAACCTTATCTAGGTCACATAAAGAAACAGGAAGTGATCCACGGGTTCGAACCCTTTCAGGAACACCCACAGACAGCAGCTTTGTTCTCGACGACAATAAAAACAGCTGAAATCGTTAAAAACCGAATTGCATAAAAGGCGATAAAATGAATACGAAATAGAGCTTTGAGACGTTTCTCAGCCGGTCTTCTCGTGTTCGTCTTGTGATTGGTGGCCATGTCTCAGTTCTCGCATGCGATAGGCCCACGCCCGGTCTACGCCTTCACCCTCGACTTTGCACGCCGTCCAATCAGGAAACGGAAAACGTCCCGCCACAACCAAAGCGTCTTCAGGCAGCTCGGCCAGTAGCTTCTTTTGTAAAAGGCTTAACTGATGAGGGAGGAAAAACGTCTTTGGTGGCATTCGTGGTCAATCTTAATAAACGATTTAGGCGTCGCTGTTTGTACTTACCACACTAGGGGCTAGAAATACTGTCACGTTTTTATATGTCGAAAGATCAACCTGGAAACACACATACAGGTATTATACACAATGCTGTGCATCGATTATACCTTGCTTCTGCATGAGAAATAAGAATTTGTATGATATGACAATTGTGCCAAAAGCGCTTAATCACATGCAAAATAAAACTTTTTGTTACATAATATATGTGTGTACTTTGTATAGTTATTATGTGTATAAAAATACAAACACATGCATGTGTGTGTATATATATATATATATATATAAATGTATATTCACATATGATGCTATTTAAATAATATTATTTAAATAACATCAAAAACAAATGCTATTAAAATATATATACATATATATATATATGTTTGTATAGATATATATATATATATATATATATATATTCATTATATATTTTGAAAATATTTACATATATATGTTTGTGTAGATATATTCATTATATATTTTGAAAATATTTATATATATATATATATATATATATGTAAATATTTTCAAAATATATAATATATAATGAATGTGTGTGTGTATTTATACATAATAAACAAAGACAGTATACAATATGGTTTATCGTATATGGCTTAATATAGTATTTTGTGTGTTTAGATATACCTTCCACAGATCTTCTCGCCGATACGAAACACTTCTGTGTTGTCCAGCTCTCCACGCAAGAAAATTTGCAAGACGAACAAGCCAAGGATTGAGCTCATAACCAACTGCTGGAGAAAATCCCCGACGACACGCTTCTAACACCTGCACACCATCAAAACAAACTTAAACATCTTCACTGTTCAAAAGGTTGAACTAATGCTTTTATTCAGCAAGGACGCATTAAACGGATGAAAAGTCTTGGTAAAGTAACGTTACAGAAGATTAGCATTTCACACAGATGTTCTTAAGCATGAAACAACATTGATAGTAATAATAATAAATGTTTCTTGAGCAGCAAATCAGCATATTAGAGTGATTTCTGAAGGATCATGTGACACTGAAGACTGGAGTAATGATGCTGAAAAATTAAGTTTTGCATCACAGGAATAAATTACAGTTTAATATATATTCAAATAGAAAAACATTGTAACGATACTGTTACTGTTTAAATAAAATGCAACATCGGTGAGTACAACAGACCCACAAAACATTATGAAGCAGAACTAGTAAGAGCATCACTCACGATCCTACCGTCGCCTGAGCCCAGGTCAGCGATGCCTCCAGACCGGTCCCTCAGGAGAGTCATGACGTTACTCACTTGAGCTCTGCTCGCTGGCATATAAGGCACCTGGGACACAGCAGGGGTCAGAGGCTGAGAAACCTCTCGCTGAGAGCGGCATCCACACAGACGCGCTGCTCAGACCTCACCTGTAACTTGAGAGGCACTCGACGAAACCCCGGCATCAGGATCCCTGCCCAGACGGCATAGACGGCCAAACCTGTGCCCGCCGTCAGCTGCAGCACCTGCCAGCCGCCCAGCCGCCTCTCTCTGAACTCTGAAAGGACCTCCTCCTGTATGTCGTCCTCCATGGCTGTAGAAATCATAAATCATATGACCACGCTATATTTTATACAACATATCACACAGCCTGATTTGCACAAATGCCTAAAATTACCTATGATGCAGAGTTAATATATATGTACTTACTCCCAATCTTGTAAATATGAAAAAATAAATAATAATAATAAATATATATATATATATATATATATATATATATATATATATATATATATATATATATATCTTTTTAATTATTATTTATTTATTTTATATATATATTTTATATTTATTTTTATTTTTATATTTTATTTTTTTATTCATATTAGATTTTTTTCATATATTTACAAGATTTAAAGAATGACACAAAGATAAATTCAAAATGTTTCACAGCTTGCCATCTGGAAATTAGTGAAAAATACAATTAGGGATAAAATCGTATGATCCATACGTGTGATAATTGTCTATAAATTTAAAGGATCTCAAAGGATGATGGAAATCATGTCTTTGTGCCTTTAATCATAGTTTGGGAGTAAGTGTGACTTGTTTGAGCGAAAGCAGGTGCCAAAATGAGTACGAAACAAGTATTTTTTGATAACCATTTGCATGTCACGCACATACCTGAATATTGGGAAGATAAACCGTTTCCCGAAAAGTGGCTTAGTGGTTTAAGGTGCGGGTTTGAACCTGGAGGTAGCAGGGTGAAGAAATTCAATTCAGTTTTCGTTTGTGAGGGATCAGGTAAAGTTGCAGACTTTTCGGGGTATTTAATCAAAGCAATCACATTATTTATTATTTTAGAGGAACAAAGAAGTCCTGAACCGTTCGGTTGCTCAGTTCTTCTACACTCTTACATTGTTAGTGGATGAAGATGAGTCCTAACTGTGTGTGTGTGTGTGTTGCTGTTGACAATCAATCATGACCTATACAGTATTTCAGAGACAACTCTATCAGCACAACTAGTACTGGTTTGCAGAGTTTAATGTTTTGACATATTTTTTTTCCACAAACAAAATAGTTTCCAGTAAAACCATTTTATTGGCACGTCTTTTCAGTTGTAAAGCAAACCCAAATGCTAAAGGAAGCTTACTTTTCCACGCATATGATTGCTAAAGGGTTCATTATTAACCGGATCCGTGCAAAAAAAAAAGCAAAACATAAACATTTGTCAGAAGAGAAACGCTCGAAGACCTTAGTTTTACAAAATATTAATAATGCAGACGGACAGTCACAAAGTCATGCACGGAGTGTGTGTTAAAGGGATATAAATGTGTACAACCTTTGTAAACAATCAACTAACCTTCAGCGGTACGAACATTTCTAAAGCTAAACGGAGTTTAGGACGACAACTTCCTGTTCCGGACAAAGTCAAAATAAAAGTCCGTCGACTGAGCTCGTGTTTATACAAAATAAAAAAGTAATACATTTGTCTACCCACGCGTTATATTGATAGGTTATGTATGCATGCATGCGTATGATTATGCAATGATAATAATGACTGTATTAAATGCTTAATCTGTCCAGACGGTGGCGCTCTTATAAAGGAGGGGACCTGAGGGAGAGAAGTCACAGAAACCAGGCTGACACTGACCATTTATTTTCATTTCAAACTTCAAAGCTTATTTCAAAACCAAACAAAGAATGTTACACCAATCAAGGCTTCAGATAGCTGTTGCATAAAAAAAAAGCATTATATAAAGATTCTCATTTTCAGGTAAGACACATTTACATGCAAAATAACAATTCCTGTCGTCAAAGAAGCTCTTGAATCTCATGCATGCAGCATGAAATATTGTAAGGATAGTGTTTCGCTAGTTACAGCATCTTATATAAGAAACACTCGTGCAAAGAATGAACGGTGGTTTCTTTCATCCGGCACATCTGTTTCGCGAAAGCCAGATGATATATTCATGTTCACATTAAGGCAGAAACTCAACAAATGCAATAAACGCATTCAGATGTTCAGACCTCTGACGCTTTCCGTGAGAAATATGTCAGAAATATATGTTGTTGTTGTTTTAAAACCACAGTAATAGTAATTGTTGTCTGTTATTTATTGATTTTGATGTAGTTTATAGTAGCACACAGCAGGCAGATGCACTTATATGCTTATTATCAGAGTTGCATTTGATTAATGTGTCTTGATAAACAAAATGCTACTTGTGGCAAATTGCAATAAAGATCCATGTTTACAGTATTTACATGCACATTATAGGCTCTTGTGAAAAAAAAAGTAACCATTTCAACATTTAATACACCAATCCATACATACAAGAACTTTTTAAACTCAAAATGTCCACATATTCACCACCATCGTACCTCTAATATCGAAAGATAAATGTAGTATTATCTGATATACATTTTTGTTACTACTTCTAAATCATTTGTGCATAGAGAAATGCCAAACTCCTTAATACTGTACAAATAACCCATTGTTACTTTTTAAAAGCAGTGCGTCCCATACAGTCAGTTTGTGACGTTTATGCAAGTCTGTAATATTTTGTAATATAAAAAATCCCAAAATGTGGTCTATATTAAAAGAATCGGTCACACCAAAAATTTAAATCTGCAGTGAGTGTACGTGCCCTCAGGCCATCTAAGATGGATTTACGTCGTCATCGGTACAGATTTGGATAAATTTACATTACTTGCGATTATTCCTTGCAGTGAATGGGTGCCGTCAGTGTAAAAGACGCCGATATCGCAATAACCCACACCACTCCAGTCCAGTCCGTCAGTTAACATCTCATGAAGTGAAAAAATGCATGTTCATAAGAAACAAATCCACCACAGAGGACTTGTATGTTAGCCGGTAGCCAGCGTTTTTTCGTTCTTGTTGTTTTTTTTTTACAAACAGGCAGCTTTAACGGCTTTAAAGAAGCATTAGCACGTTAGACTACGTCTCAGACAGAATTGGAGTGATGTTACTTGTGGACTGCTGTAGTGTTTTCAGTTTGGACTCTGACGGCACCCATTCACTGCAAAAGAACCACTGAAACCTGAAACCTCCAAACAGGTTTCGATAAAGAAAAACATTTTTGGTGGCCTAAGAGGGAGTACATTTTTCGCTGTTGTTTATTATTGGGTGAACCATTTCCTTAAACACGACCAGCTTAGCTCTGGTTTAAGCAGGCTACTATTAGAAAAGCATCATGATTATGTCTCCAGATCCCGTATAAGCCGATCAGCTGCTTCTCCAGGCTTACTGTAGTCTGTTAGGTACCAGGACCTCTCCTGGCTCTCCTCTGAGCCCACACGGATCTACCTGGGACTTTTGCAGGGTTTTTCGCTGGCACCTGTAGCGGGATTCTCCGGACCGGGAGTCTTGGCGGCACCGAGAGCTTTGGCCTGGGAAACTTTCCCGCTTGGATCTCATCCACAAAGCTTTCTATCTTGTCAAACTTGTTGGTCAACTTCGCCAGGTTCTCCTTAAGAGTGTTGAACTGCGTATAAAGGTCTCCCACCGCATCTGAGAGAGGCTGGATCCTGTGCATAAAACATAAAACATAAAAACATGCAGGTCATAAGTCTGTCCTAAAAGTCTAAAGCAAAGAATTTAATAAAGGCACGTAACTGCATGAATGATTCCTCAAATCATTTGGTTTGCAAGAAAACGGGTCATAACATGATTGATTTGAACGGTATTTATTTATTTTATGATTCTTTTAATTATCATTCCATTTTCTTTACTTCAAAACTTAGTTTAATTCAGTGTGTTACTTGACATGTAATTATGTAATTAACTAGCGATTTCTGAGTGAAAACATTGTAAAATCGAAAGTAAATGATGCACCTGTTTCTTAATTTGAAAATGTCTATGTAGTTTTAAATAATTTAATTTCGGTTTTAGTTATTCTAGTTCATCAATTAAACTGAATAAAATATGAACTGAATAAAACAATATGCTGCGCTAGCAAAAAGCAGAAATAAAATATATTTTAAAATATTTTGTTTCAGGGAAATCTTATTTTATTTATATTTACACTTCAGTTTTACTTTAATAAATATACTTGATCCAATTCTAGTATTTTACTTCATTGTCTCGATTAAATCAGTAACTCAAGATTATATGAAATAAATATTAATAAAAGAAATGAAATTAAATTTGAATGCACAGTTGTTTTTCTTAGTTTAGATAAAACGCAGAAAATAAAAAGGCAGTGGTTTAAAACATAAATTGTATATGTCCATATACATTTACATGAAAAATTAAAAATTAAATTAAAACATTAAATTCATGTTGTGTTTCAATCAATATATATATATATATATATATATATATATATATATATATATATATATATATATATAAAGATCAAATTCAATTGTTGTGTTTCAATCAATATACATATATATATATATATATGTGTATATATATATATATATATATATATATATATATATATATATATATATATACTGTATATATATATATAAAATCAATATGTGGATCTAGATTAATCCACAGTGACACATTTTGCTGGCACAGAGGACAGGTTATAAAAGTTAATGATGATTTGTAGCAGTATATAGCTAGAAATGAGGTCATAATTATGCACAAGAACTCTTTCATTGTGATTAATGGAGCTTGAAGCTGCTGAGCAGATTTTAGGCTGGGGATCAAAGGTCCTGCACCTTAGAGAAAGCACATATTGTGCGGATTAGGTGGTTTATTTTAGTCAAAGCATATTTTGGATTAACAATCATTTCCTTTTTGCCATATGATCCTAATTTTCTCCGGTTGCTGTGAAAAAAAGAAAAATGTCACAGAAAATGTCCAGATGGCTTAAGGCTGGAGTGGACTGCAGTATGCGTGCCATGGACAGACCAGACCTGGTTTCTAAGCTCACCTGACGTATTCTGGTAAGATGGACGCGTGATCGTTGACCAGCATGTCCTTCACCTGGTACATGATGGCGTATTTCCAATTGTCCAGCACCTGCGTCAGGTTTGAGCAGCTCCTGCTGTTTGGTTTGTCTGTGACAGTGAAGAAACTTCAGACTGAGCTTCTGGTTATGAGAAAGATCGCATTTAATAATGCTTAATAATGTCATAACTGTCATGTGAATATGAAAGTGCTGAAAGAAGAAACCAAACACCTTGCTTAGACGCACTTCTTTGAGTCTGTGTTTACTTCATTTCCTTTCTTCCTACATCTTTGAACGTTAGATTTTACATAATGATTTCAGTCGGTTTTATGTAGGCTCACAACCAGATGCACATTTAAGCAAATAACATATAAAACTTTTTCTCACCCAAGATTATTTAATAATTATTATTTCTTATTTTTTTTTCTTAACATATCTGCACTGTTTATGAAATTGCCTGAATATATGGGTACTTTCTAAGGCACTGCATTCGCCAAGATCAGCCTTTTAACTTTTAAAAATCAACAACCGGTATTAAACATGCATGGCTAAACACATAATATTCTTTTTCTATTTCTATTTCTATAAATACAAACTCATCCATTTCTACAAACTAGCAGTCAGTGTTTTTGCATTTATTAAAATATAAATGTATTTATAAATTATAAATATATATATATATATATATATATATATATATATATATATATATATATATATATATATATATATATATATATATATATATGTATATATATATAAGTTTATTTTAATACTTTGTTTAAATTTTTATTATTTTAATAATATTTTTTAATAATTGTTTAATAGTTTTTAGTTGAAGTTTATTTTATTTTAGGTAATAAAACTTTATAGGTAGTATAGTCTAATCTATTATAATCTATAATATAATATAATCTATAATATAATATAATCTATAATATAATCTATAATATAATCTATAATATAATATAATATAATATAATATAATATAAATATAATAACCCTTATCCATGTTGTCATTTTTTACTTATTTTTCATAAATAAGGCAGTAACCTGCTATTTTATGAATGCATTTATTTAATTTGTATTGGTAGAAAATAGCAAAAATCTGAGTTTTAAACTGCATCCATAAACTGCAAAAAAACCCAAAACAAAACAGGGTAACTGCATTAATATGAATAATTTTTCCATATTTATTTTTCAGAGGTGTTGCGTTGTAGAGTTAATGAGACGCCGTGGCTGGAAATAACCAGCATATTTTCTTTCTTTCTTTTTCTTTAACAGTGTATGCCTAAAGCATGGGTCACAATGATATGAAATAAATGTTAAACATTAAATCTTTCATTTTTGACATCCCGAGTTTTGCATCTTCACAAAACCCTTTAAAAGTGAAACAGCAGATGGGTCTGGTTTTTTCTTAAGGTTTCTCACCTGACCCGTGCCAACGAACAGAAAACCCCAGTGTAAATGTTTACCTCGGTGGTCCCACTCGGACGTGTCCTGGGTCCATTTCTTTTGCGCGGCACACAGACAGACCAGAGACAGCAGGTTCAGAGCGCTCCTCATCTTCGTCCTCATCCTCCTCAGAGAAACAACACTGATGTCAGGATGGGTGCAAACCTACAGCATCTCCCTCAGACCCTCAGTCTGCCGTTTATAAAAGTTTACGGCTTTCGGGCAGATGCTCGACACATTCGCAAACACTTCAGCTCTGGAATGAGTTCATCGACTGCTCTGGTAAACAGATTGTTGACGGGCAAGCTGCGGCGGCGCTCAGGGTAAATGCCGAGCAGCTGCAGAAAACTCAGAGCATCTGCAAAGACTAAAAATGCTCCAAACAAGATCTCACTGGAACAGTTAAAGGTCAGATTGTGTGCTGGAATAATATTTGAGTTGTGGTCCAGAGTAAATACCTCGGTTCCTGCGCTGGAGCTTTGTTCCAGTGGTCAGCGGAGAGATGAGAGCATGAAATAATCCTTGTTATTGTGGTTCAAGTGAAGAAACGTAAGTGTGTCTGCTGTCTTATAGCAATATACCACGGGCCAAAATCCTTCCCTCAACCTGTTCCCACCCCCTTTAACCAGACGAACAGCACAGATACGTGACATCACTGCTCACATTACGAGAAACAGAAAAAAAGAGATTGTTTCTACACAACAAAGATGCGACGGAGAGCTTTACTCAACTACTCAGATGTTCCTTTTCCAGTAAAGAACGAACTCACGTGTCTTCTCCAGTTTCAGAAGAGATGTCAAACTCTGCTCGGTTCTGCTGCCAACGTCTACGATCAGAAATCAGAGATATCCCTACGAATTAAAACATTTCTCATTCCTGTCTGCATTCATTTCGCAGCTCTTTTCTCTTACTGTAATGCAGAATGATAGGGGAGGCATCTAATCCAAAGTTGAGTTCATTTAAGTCTCAAAGGCTATGAAGAAGTCCATTTGGATAAAACGAGCATGCTAACTTAATAAATGTAAATGTTTGGGTTTAAATCAAACGAGATGGGTACAATATATATATATATTAAAAGTACAAGATCAAGGGTAGTAATACTTATTCAGCGTTCATTAAAATAAGAGTAAAGACAACTATATTGTTAAAAAATATCTCAATTTTGCTGTTCTGACTTTATCTAGGAATCCTAAAAATGTATTACAGTATGTTATGTTTTTATCATTGAGCATTGAAAATTCAGCTTCGATTAAAGGAATAAATGACATATTAAAATGCATGCATACGCAAAACAGTTTGTTCAAACTGCACTAATATTTCACAATATCACTGTTAATATTACTGCATTTTTGGTCAAATAAATGCAGCATTCGTGAGCGAAAACAAAATTCTAAAACGTAAAAAACAAGATTTTCACATTTTCTGAAGAAAAAAGATTGCCAGGGAGTCTCAAAGGGGCTCCTGAGATGTTTGAAATGCTGTTAGTGCACGTCACTGAGCTTGCCAGGATATTCTGGACGGATGCTAGGTCGTTATTTAGAGGATGTTCACGGGCCAAATCCTTGTAGATACGGCTCTGGTTCCATTCAAGCGGTCATCACTGCAAATGATTTTTTTAAACCACAAAAATGGCTTCCCCGAGCAGCTCGTGTTTACTCAGATGCTTGTCAAACAGAAAGCTGAGGATCTCTTCCAGTCGGCGTCAACTGAGGGGACGAGCGGTTATCAGCGCGACTCCCGCCGCACCGCTTCCAGCTCCAGGATCAGCTCCAGCGGAGAAGTGTTTGATGTCACGGTATTCCTGCCCCTCCCTGAAAAGGCCTGCTGAACATCTGGACCTGACCCGAGTCAGAGATGGAGAAGACACCTACACACAGGCTGAACGTAAAATATAACATTTTTAGCCAGCTGTAATAGGCAAGAATGAAATATCGCATTATAATCTTTCCTGGCGAAAAAGTATGCAGGGGAGAAAAAGGAAAAACACGTTTCAACATGTGATCCGTTTGTAAGGATTATAATAGCTTTGTGCTTCTTTGATATCAGTTATCCTTCGGCAATATGTTCAACATTTCATCTTCAATCACATAGCAATGCTTTCACGTTTGTTTGTTGGTGAAAAATCGGTCAAATCGCTCATGATTGTCTTGGAGCTAAGTTATAAACCATTTAAAGAGATAGTTCACACACAATGGATTTCTTTATGTGATTTCAGACCTGTATGGCTGGCATTATAACTTAGAAAAAATGCCTCTTTGATATTAGTGCACACAATAAAACTTACAATGGATTCATAATAAAGAGATGCAAGTCGCAACTGTAAGAAACAAATGCATCGAGACATCACTTTTGACTACGAGTCAACTTCAGTGAAATTGCTCAAGCACTTTTATGTCACAATAAGACTGTTTTTGCTTGTAAATGGATCTGTGCATATTTCTCTCCTGATTCAGATGAGACAACCTTTTCATCAAGGAAAGAAATATTATAATACACTATTGAAACTGTAAGGAATTGCTTAAAATTACATGTAAAATTACAGTTTCATTACTTGTGGATTATTTGATGTTTTTGTCAGCTGTTTTTTGCTGCAGAGGACTGGTGTACAAGTATTGTAATGCATATTGAGGTGAGCTATTCCTTTAAGAATACAACTCAACCTGCATTTCTGTTGTTCAGAAATACATAAAAAAAACTCTCGTAGTAAAACAATTCCCATTAGATCATAAGGATTTCCAAGAAGTTACAGAGTTACAAACAGTTCCTTATGTGCCTTGTGGGTGTATTTGATGGGAGTGCTCTTCATTCCAAAAGCCGTGATAATGCGCTCTTATAGTGTGCAGAATTCATGTGACATTACTTAACTGTTTTCAAACGAAAAGCGAAAATAGATGTTCTGGGTCATATTTCACGGGCCCTTGTGAGAACGTGAATGTTATTCATTGAACTTTTGAGCTTTCATTACATAAACGGCATGTTCTGAAAGCGTGCAGAAACTCTCTGGCCCAGATTCCCCAGAGTCATGAGAGCATTACGTAATTCAGCATTTGAAACAAATAACAGATTGGCTTCGCCTCCTCCGGTATCAGTAACACACTCATCGGCATGACAACATGCCAGACCAAAAAAATCGATATAAGTTTATATCTCACAATCTGATATCATTCAACTCAAGTTTATATCTTCAGCTCCAACATATAAGGCAGCGTTTGTAACGTCATCCACTCTGAATCTTTTCCTTCAACCAACCTTTATAAGAAGCAAGAAGCCTATCAACAAGACTTAATACACTCTTGATGTGCGCTGTACATGCGGTGTACATTTATATTGAGTACTCTAGTGCACAAAAGGCCTGCCTATGTCCAAAGGCTGTCACACTGGATTGTCAAAGCAATTGCTTAAGCTTATGGCTCTAAGGGTGTGTGACGTCCTACAAGAGTTTGGGCCCACTTTACCCATGGACTTGCATCCTCGTGGGCCTGGCTAAATGGCATATCTGTTCATTACAGTCGCATGGCAGCAGACTGGTCATCACCCAACACTTTTGCAAGCTTTTATAACCTAAATGTGCAGTTGCTTGCCTCACATGCTTGCCTATTCAGTTACGATCTGAAACGCTTGCCTCATTGGTATCAAACAGGTTGTATACACCACTGTATTGACATACAACTAATTCAATTATGTCAGCTTATAACCTTGCTATTATATAGTTCATCGCATCTTTTAAGACATGGTGATCATCATACTCTGTTTTTTTGAGCACCGGTAGAACAATTGCATGATAATCCACAATTTCATTGAAATTAAACTTCAGCTAAGCTATACGTGACATGAACTAATTGAAACTGAATGCTCTTGGTAATATGAAATAATTAGGGAACGACACATTGTTGTTATTCCCGTGTCACCTAGCTCAGGATCTGAATGGCTTCAGTATGATTTGGAGGAAAGGGGAATTCCCAAAGCAATGACTAGTTAGGCGAGTAACCGAGAGCGTTGGGTTACATGCCCACCAGTTAGTTCAGTTAAAGAACATACACTCAAACTCAACAATCAAAGATTTTCTTCATTGACTGAGTAGAAGCTGACAAGAAGATTGAAGTCAGTCAGACATTCGTTTCTTATTCGTTTGGCTCCACAGTGTTTCCTGATTCTTGTTTCCTTAAACGGTGCTTTTTTGTTTATTCTACACCACGCATGCCGTGTCTCCGAGCTTTCTTTTTCGTTTTTCTATTAAACGTAGACCTATGTTTATTATTTATTTAGCTCCGCAGGTTCTACAAGTTCCACTCCCTCTACCCCTCCCCATCTCAATCCTATTTAGAACTGGTTCTCTTCAAACTCGTGCCACTCCCTATAGGTTCTGAGGAAAGCTCCTTTCTTGTTAGAAGTGTCCCGTTTCAGTATTGTGTGGCTATATGTGTGCATGCAACTAATCGTAAGTAGGCCTACTTTTACACAGTTTATAGTAAGATACTGTAAGTTTATGAATCCTCTTCCTGTTATTTGTTGCTGTAGTTGGCATGTGAAGGTATGTGATTTATTCTTTTCAGTCATGTCATCCTACAGTGATCTACTGACCGAGGAGCTTAAGTGCTCTATATGTCTCGAAGTTTTTACCGATCCAGTCAGCACTTCATGTGGGCACAACTTCTGCAAGACATGTCTAAATAAATGCTGGGACGACAGCCAGACCTGCAGATGTCCATATTGTAAAGAAACATTCAACCAAAGACCTGATCTCAGGGTTAATACAGCACTCAGAGAGATCGCTGATCATCATAAAAAGACATGTCCTGAGACGAAAACTGAAGGCCCGAGTGACGTCCGTGAGAAAGGTAAGCTGAAACCCAGGCAGACTGGCAAGTCCATATCAAATAAACATTATTGAATTGTTTCTGCTTCATCTAACCAATTTTCCTTGTGATATCTGATAATGCACACATTGAGAGAAGGATGTTAGAAATCGATTGGCAATGCACATTTTAAGTTTAAAATGGAACTAAAATCTTGTTGTTGTTTTTTACCTGTCTGTACTTTTTAATCATAATGTACTTTTTAATGTGATCTTCTGGTCAAGCTTTTCTCCAGGGATGCTCATGTTCATCTGCCTTTACTTTTGAGTGCACGGCCCACATTACAAAACCAATCAACAACCAATGAATAAAAGACCCTGTCCTACATGATTTGTTTTTCAATAATCTCTTACACTCAGATATAGAGCACAATATTTGAACATATTGAATATTAAAAAAGATTTGTCAGTACGTTTATCTCATTCAGTACTGCTACTTAAAACGAATTACATTCATAAACTTCTAGCTGTTTTTAATATATATAATAGCTGCTGCTTGATTTTCTAAACATCAGCAGAGCTGCATACATTGCCTGATACTACAATATCACAAGATGTTTTATTTTGTGTCTCAACAGAGCTGAAATGTATGCAGCAGTATGCAGGTAGAGTGCCATCTACACTATATTACATTTAAAGTCCGCGTAAAGTCAATATTAAATGTGTGTTCTGAGTTTGTCACACCGCAGAAAAAATGTGTTGTTAGCCACCCAGCCAAATCTGATTGGCTCCATTGTGTTACCGAGCTCTAAATTAGACCAGCCCAATAAATCCTGCTCATGAAAATGGTGAAAAACTGTTTAAAGGTACTATATAGTACTATATAGTTTGCAGACTTTGTGGCGGTTTCAGCAATGCATATCTAACATTTATAACGGGTTTACAAACAATTCCCACGACTTCATTACTGTCTGATTAAATGCTAAAGTGATCATCAAAAATGTTTTTTATACTAAAACTGATTCACACATTTGTTTGTTTTTTTTATTAGTGGACGTGACTCTGGATCCCGACACAGCTCATCCCGAGCTCGTCCTGTCCGAAGACGGAAAACAAGTGAGGCACGGAGACGTTTGGCAGAAACTCCCAAACAGCTCAAACAGATTCGATAGATATTTATTCGTCCTGGGAAAAAAGGGCTTCTCCACGGGGAGATTTTATTTTGAGGTGGAGGTGAAAGGAAAGACCAGCTGGGACGTAGGAGTGGCCCAAGGGTCCATGAACAGGAAGGGAGAGATCTTGCCGAGTCCTACGAATAGATGGTGGACTTTGATTCTGAGGAATGGGAGTAGATATATTAACTGCGTCAATCCTCCCGTCAGCATCTCAGTGAGAGCGAAGCCTCAGAGGGTCGGTGTTTTTGTGGATTATAGTCAGGGTCTGGTCTCCTTTTATGACGCGGAGTCAAGCTCTCACATCTACTCATACACTGATCAGTGCTTCTTTGGGAAACTCTATCCGTATATTAGCCCATGCCTTAATGATAGAGGTAAAAATTCAATCCCGCTGATCATCACACCTGTCCATTACAATACATGAAATAGAGCAGAGTTTAGGTAGTTATTTTAAAATTCTGAATTCATATCTCACGACAGTTTATATCTGTCGCAGCCTTGAGACTCAACTTTACGTTATTTTTTTTTCCAGGAATTTTTTTTCGCAAGGTTCGGGCTGGAATAATAATCTTAAATAATGCATAAGGAATAACAATCTTAAAATACATTAATAGTGTCTCCTCTTGATCGAAAGGTATCACTATTGCTCAAACACATGGAAATATCCTCAAACCCTTCAAAAAAGCTTCGGTGACTGAGTCGTTTTGGCCCGGCGAGCAAAGTATTACAGAAAGATGAAATGAACTTTGCTACATATGGAGCAGAAAAGAGAATAAGATTCATGATGCAGAACACATACAGCTGTCAAAGCGGTGTCCGCAAATCCCACAGCTATTACAAAATACATAAACTGAACAAGAGCGCAATGAAGATTTCAGGTTTTCCCCTTATCCAAAAGTTTTATCTCATAAATTTGGCCAAAGAACCATCAGAAGACCAGTATTTGTGCACACAGCGAGACTAATGCCATACTGAGATAAACATGATTGAAGGTGAAACCAAACCCCCTCAGATTCATCCAAGGTCGTGCTTGAGAAATTTATAAAACAGAAAGTGAGAGGTAGAGTCGAATTCCCACCTGTGTTGAAAAGAGATCCTCTATAAACAAACAGACACTGCTTATCCAATCGTGAGAGTGCGTCTCCTGGACTGATTGAGCTCAGAAAAATAACTGGATGCTTTACAGGAGCTTCTGCAACAAAGGAATGAGGTTTATGAAAACTGCGTAGTTTTAATTGTTATAGATGAACATAAAAGCAGGAACTACAAATTTGTTTGCTAGCAACATAAATCGCAAGCATTTCGGCATGCTCTAGTTGATTGCTAGTAACTAAATATTCAGAGGGATAAATTAAATTTTATAATGTGAATATAATTTAGAAACGAACCACAATGAGCACTGAGAATTAAAGAATTAAAATGCTCGGATGCATGCATGCATACGTAAAATAATAAGAAATTGCATGCAAGCATTCATAAATAAATGCAACAATGCATAGGCTATATAAATAAATGCATAAAAGCAAAATAAATGAATAAATATGGACGACTAGGCTGCTTAATAGACTATGCATAAATCCATGCATGTGTGTTTGCAAAAAAAAAAAAAAAAAAAAAAAAAATAGCTAGCTGCTTAGTACATTGAATCGGAGTCTTTGTGCTTTGTGAAATATATTTAAATATTTCTTTCTTTAGTTTTTGTGGTGTGAAATATTCCCTGGACACGTTTTCCTGAGATTCACTATCAAACGTTATGGGCTTATGCAATCTTGAGGACATTCTGGTTATAAATTCCTCCCGAAGGTCTCAACCTGTCTGGGCAAGAGGCATCAGTACAGCTCATGGATGCACTTTTACATGTGAAGTCTGACAACAAAGCCACAGAGGAAGCACAAATGGGAATAGGAAGGAAGCAAGAGATTAATGCTTATTCCATTTTAAAGCAGACCACCTTTTCTTTGGCCGCTCTGCCTGAGAATGCTCGACGTCCGTAAACTCCAAAAACAATCTGCTATTGTAGTTGAAGTCAAATCTGTTGCCCAGCAATCGCAGAGCGCCGTCCGAAGGATTAGGGGCAAAAGCAGAAGACTCCACCTCTGACCCAGCTGAACCTCTGGATCCTGAATCTGGGCTCAAGTCCTGGACTAATCAACAGCCATAAGCTCTGATCCAATGCGCAGACCCAGCCAGCAGCGCTCTGCAGAACCGGCCAGCATGGACTTATGGAAATAATGACACCACACTGAGCCCCGGGTGCCAGAATGAAAAATCTCTGTTTTTTAACGATTTCTCGCTCTCTTTCTCGCCTTGTGCCATTCTCTGATTACACAGAGCTGCGGCTGTGACGCCAGTAAACGCTAGAAAAACACAACTGCGAGAGCATTGGGCCATAAATACATTTTTCGTTTTAATATTTACGATTTATTATTATGATAAAAAAGTTCAATTGCACCTAAAATAGACAACTTTCGAAATATAAAGTGCGTAAAATCTACAGAAAATAGAATATATATAATGCAATGTCACCGTAAATGAATAAAGAATATAAAAAGTAAAAAATAAAATATATAACAACAATTACTTCGTCTTTCAAATAACACTGAAGGCATAATAAAACTGACAAGATGGTATAAACAGAAGTTTTTAATCGTAATAAAGTGTTTGGATATGTATTTAAGCTCAAATTAGTTATGGGGAAAATCAATTTTGATTCAGAAAACTGTTATTTTTGGCACAGCATACAAGAATAGTGACTGTACTTTTTTGGACACGTACAATAATGTTTTGAAAAGAAATATCACGGGTTATTAGGTTTTCCCCTCACAATTATAATGCTAATTTACTGCAAGTCACAGCGAAACCCAAAGAGACTGCCAAGGTTAATGTATTCAGATTATAAGCGTATGAATTATAAACTTTGCGTGACCGTGTTGAAACAATGTAGCACTTCATTTAGCAACAATATCTAACTGTCCATTAAATGACAAAATTATAATAAATAAATGACGCCATGGTTTTCCCACACATGTCCTGGTTTGGTTTTCCTGCCTTCTTATACTATATATGCATTACTTTAACCGTTTTCTGATCCTGCCTTCTCGAGCACCATGATTGGTCGATTATGTATAATGCCTGTGCGCTACTGGTTAAACTACCTATCAGTCTCTACCTTCAGCGAGTATAAAAACAATCGAAAAACAACCAAAACCTGGACATTTTAGGCCATTTAGACACATCAGGGAAAAAATGACGCACGGTCACCCTGAAATAAATACACATGCCACATCTCCAGGAGAACAAGGACAACCTGGAGAAAACACAGAGAGCGTGGCCTGAATTCATCGGTTTTTCTGCATGACTCGTTGATTCCTATTAAATTGTGACGATAACCAGCTTCACCGGACACGGTTTTTCACTCTATAAGAGCGTGAGGCACATAGCGGTGGTTTTATATTTTATTATTTCATGACATCAAACATGAAAACTAAATGGATAAATAAATAAATAAAGGGAGAAAACGCGTGTCCTTCAATTAGAGAGCATTTCTGCTGAAGGGAAATGTGGCAAGCTGGTGAAAAATAGATTTTCATGGAAATCTTTTCCATGCCAGAAAGCGAGAAGAAGCAAGAGAAATCATAAACTTTAGACACCTTTACTGAATTGCATATTTAAGTTTTTATTGTGTCTGGCTTTTTAGAGAGTGTCTAATTTATTACGTGAAGCTTTTCCAGCGATATACCTCTAAACGTGCATCAAAGCAACTGCGGAGCCGAAATGATGCATATGTTTTTATAAATTTACGAGCTGCACCACAGAATCTGGGTTGACGTGTTCAGATTGGCGCTCAGCTTTCAACCCGTGGCCAGATTTAACAGGTGCATTTCATTTATCAACCTAACAATGGAGGAAAAATCATAGATTTCCACAAAAATACCAGACTAGCAGTTTTTCTGTCTGAGCGATTATCAGTTTGTACTCAGCTGTGAAATGTCCACAATAATACATTATGAGGAGCGATATATATATATATATATATATATATATATATATATATATATATATATATATATATTAGACTACAGTTCAGATCCTCCATTATTTTTATAGATGGCTTGCTAAGCAAAAGTTTGCAAACAAATCTTTATTATGTGTAGATCATTATATTATTATTATGATTATTATTATTATTACTATTGTTGTTAATGCACTGAAATTTTTAAGGAAATTTGAATTCAACTGACCAAAGACTGAAATAAATTTTTAAATAATAATAAATATTAATTATTAACAATGATAATAACATTATTATTATTATTAGCAGCAGCAGTAGTAGTAAAATCCATTGATACTGATGTCAGTTTGGAAATAATAATTATTATGATTATTATTATATTGCTTTCAACATATTATAATACTTATAATATTATAATTCTGCATTGTTGCTAATTAGTTTTGAGTAGTAATAACAAAAATAATCATAATAATAACACAAAGAAGACTGTTGCTGTTACTATTATTATTATTATTATTGCAAAAAAATATACTTTTGCTTTAAAACATAGTTGTTTTTTTATTTTTTATTTATTATGTAGAAAATATGCAATAAAACAACGCACTAAAATCACAATTTGTAGTTTATGTTGAGTTATTGGTTTTTTGCAAATAAACCCTTTTTATATTGTAATGATTATAAATAATCATATGATCCATAATTAATTTTATTATTAGAAAGAACAATGTTTAATTCACAATTACATATACTTCATACACTCTCAGAAATAAAGGTACAAAAGCTGTCACTGGGGCAGTACCTTTTCAAAAGGTAGACTTTTGTACCTATTAAGTTCAAATATTTATACTAACATGTACCTTTAAGGTACCAAAATGGACCCTTTAGGTACAATTGACCTTTTGAAGAGGCCCCGGGGACGGCTTTTGTACCTTTTTTCCTGAGAGTGTACACTAAACCTGTTTATTAAACCTGGCGAAAACTGGCCAAATCTTTGGATTCAGTTCAGATCCAGAACCGAAACGACAGTAAATGATTCATTCATTAATAAATTACTGCTAGTGAATTTCGACCGGCATTCAACGCAAACGCGCGACTCACGTTTCTCAAACACGCAGCGGGCATCAGCAGGCCCTCCAGAGACGGCCAGGGAAGCGGGCTTTTACGGAGTCTGCACAGGCAGCAGTGTCTGTGCGAGTAATATCTCAGGAGTCAGGCGGTGTGAGATGATTTGGCCGAGGACGGAGCTGCGAGCAGGGAAAAATCTGCTCGGCTCATTCCTGGAATACCTACTGCGCTGCGCTTTCCTCTTCAAAACACAGAGCCCAGGCCAAGGTCAGGAGAGGATCCAGGAGCCCGGAGACATCTGCACGAGCACGGGACAAATCACCGAGAGATGTATGCACGCATTATACGTTTCATTTCATTCCAGGCGACTGCGAATGTTTTCAGTAGCAGCTGGTTTCCCTTTTCCAGCGAGTAGTTAGCTCACTGCCATCTTCCACAGGTTTCTGTCAGCGAAGGGTAGTATTTTATATTGTGGTTTACTGTAACGCTAATCTCAAGGAACACATCTGTTACGAATATAATTATTGTAAAAAATGGATGCTTTCGTATTATTCGTGTCATTTCAAACTTGCATGGTTTTATTGCGCTCGAGGCACAAATCAAGACTTTGTTTTACGCAGGTTTTTTTTCAGAGCGACATCCACGTTCTGAAGGTTTCCTGCGCAGTAATATTTTAGCATTATTTATGCATTATTATAATATATATAGATTTTTATTTTCATTTACATTTACATTACATTTTAGTGATCGCGGTTTGTGCTTTCGTAACTGCATTTATATTTTTTGAAATTCATTTGAGTTAATTTCATTCAAACTGTAGTCGAAAATACAGGTAGCAAACAATAAAAACATGATAACAATAAAAAAACGTGGGGAAAAAATCTGAAAAATATCAATTTTTGCAAATAAACTATTTGTTTTAAAATACAGCATTTGTATTTAGCTTTACATTTTTCAATTAAAATTGTATCAGTTGTGAAGGCAATATATTTTTAATTAGATTTTTGGTGAAATATTTTATTTCATATTTAATTTTATTTATATTCTATAATATTATTTAACTTCAATTGGCCAAATTTAATTTAATTTAATTTAATTTAATTTAATTTAATTTAATTTAATTTAATTTAAGCAATGCTTATAATTTTTTCCATTTAAATTAAGAGAAATATTGAAGGCAATGTTTCTAATTTGTAAGGTTTGCAAACATTTGTTTTCTTCTGTTGTATTTTACTTAAAAACGCGCGCCATATTCGATTTTCTGTTTAGTTGTATTTAAATGAACAGTTTTTCTAGCGTGTGAGTGTTGAAGCAGCGAGCCTCGGGCCGGTTCAAACCCTGACCTCTTAATCTTCAGTACTGTGACTCTCACATGATGCTGGAATCCCGTGCCGTGGCCCGCTCTCGCTCTGATTCACTGTCTTCTCCAGCCCTTCGGTCCAGCAGCATCTCTCCCTGACTGTCTGGAGCACAGAGACAGTCCACTCCCGCTGTCTGGGAGGTATGGGGCGGTTTCCGTCTTTTGGGAGATTTCTCTTTTTCTGGGAGCGGAAGAATGACTTCCAGAATGGAGAGAACAAGCCTCTTATTTCAAAGGTAGTGTGGTTTCTTTCAGTTTAATTTTTTTGACAATCTATTTGCTAAAGCTGATAATGTTGATTAGACTTTTTAAATCTCATCAACAAACAACGTTTTTGATGATGCAAATTAATTAAGTGTGTCTGTTAATAGTTTTGTTCAGTATATTTGTATAGGTTTATTTGAGCAACATAACTTTTGGTTCAACTAATAATATGTTTAGGACTATTTTTTTATTGTTAGATTATTTAGAATGAATTAGTAATATCCTAAAATAATATTATTATTATTAATAATAATAATAATAATAAACATAGAAATGAATTATTATTAGCAGTAGTATTATCATTATTACTTAAAATGTTTAATAAATTTGGCCCAAACTGTCTATTTTGTTGTTTTAGCAATATGATTCTGAGAATTGTAAGAGTGTTTGATTATTTAGAATGAATCTTAAAATATTATTATTATTATTATTATTAATAATAATAATAATAATAATAATAAATATTATTATTATAGAAACATATTATTATTACTAATTGTATTATCATAATAATAATTACTTCAAATTGTTTAATACATCTTATAAAAAATGGTTCAAATATATTCCACTGAGCAAGAGTGCTCTTTTAAATGAATTTGTAATAATAATTAATTATATTAATATTAAAAATAAATAAATAAATAATAATAATGATAATTAATAAATAAATATATATAATTTATACATTTTATTTCAAAATTTACTTTTAAAAATTTGTTGTAATTTTAAAACTACATTTTTTTCATCTTAATTTTTTTTTACATTTTGATTATTGTAATTATTATTTTTTTAAACGTATAATTATACTATTAGCCTATTATTATTAACACACTGTAACTTGCTCAAACTTGTGGCATTCACCTGACCAGATTCATGAACCTTCTTCTTATTACCATCAAGGGAGATGTAAGAAACGCAGAAGGTGCCTCGTATCTGGGAACCCACGAGAGTTCAGGAAGTCAGACGAGCTCGACTTTATCCAGTCATGAAGACTCGACCAGAGCTTCCTCGAGGAACATCTCCCCCTCACAGTGTCTCGATCCCTCCAGCGCGAGCGACTACATTTTCAAGTGTCTCCTGGTCACCAGTAACCTGCTCTTCACCGTTCTCGGTCTGGTCACTCTGGTGGTGGGCCTCTGGGGCCTGATCAACAAAGATTCCTTCGCTCAGGAGAAGATCAGCGGTCTCGGGACGGACCCCATGCTGCTCTTCTGCTTCCTGGGTCTGGCCCTGGCCCTGCTGAGCCTGATGGGATGCGTGGGGGCGCTGCGGGAGAACCTGTGTCTGCTCCGGGCCTTCTCCGGCTCAATCCTGCTCCTGGTGGTGGCTCAGGTTCTGGCGGCGGTCGTGTTGTACAGCCTGCAGGGCCAGATCGCCGAGTACTTGCGCTCGGGCATGTTGGCTGCTATGGTGCGGTACCAGGACGACCTGGACCTGAGGTTCATCACTGATGAGATCCAGACGGGCCTGCAGTGCTGCGGGGCAGATACCTACAGAGACTGGGAAATCAATGTGTGAGTGGAAATCAAGAGACGGGCTGAGATCATGAGCAACTTCATGGGCTTCCAACACCGAAGCAGTCCAAAGTTAAATAGATGGATTATACAAGCTAATTTGTAATGCAGAGCTTCTCCAGTATTTAATGCTTTCCAGTGGGATCTGGGCTCATAGTCTGGCCTGCTTGTTGTTTTTGATCCTATTCAGATTTTTTGTATAATTATCCATTTCATGCTTTCCAATTTGTTTTATTATATCATGCAATCACCCCATACTTGGCAATGCCAAATACCATCGCTTATTATAGAAAAATAATGGCTCTGTTTGATATGTCATTTTTTTCTATTTTACTGTACTTATCTTAATCCGGGGGTTTCCCAAACTGGAGGTTCGTGAAGGAAGTGTGGGAGTTTGATAATTCTATAATACACATTTCTACATATACAAATGTATATATTTAATATAGAATAAATAAATAATATATTGAAATATTTTAATAGTTTACCTGCATGGACAGGCATCAGAAAATCAAACCAACCAAAACATTAACTTAAAATCTCAGTGGGTGTTTCAAGCTAATAGTGATAGGATAGTAAATAGTTATTATTAATGAGTAATGACTACAACAAGACAAAAACAACAACAACAACAACAAGACAAGAATATCTTGGGCCAGTAAACAACAGTGGCATCCTAGCAACCACAGGGCAACATCCTAGCATGACAGCAAGTTTTGCATGCACTCTTTTGGCTTCAGCTAGTAAACACCTAGAAACCCCACAACAGCATGCTAAACACCAATCAGAAGACCTTAGCAACCAAGCAATGGTGTCTAAGCATGTCTCAGCAACACTGTCAATTACTTATTACTCACAAATGTGCTTATTTTTGCAACGATGCTTAACTATTACACCCATCAGTTCCCCCTAACTCAAAAAGCATCATGCCATACTTATTTGTGCGAGTCTCACCGTTGTCCGTTTCTCTTGGCATAGGTACTTCAACTGCTCGGCTCCAGGGGTCCAGGCGTGCGGAGTGCCCCCCTCGTGCTGTATAGACCCCCTAGAGAACGGGACGGTGTGGAACAGCCAGTGTGGAGTCGGCGCCCAGCAGCTGGACGAGTTCTCTGCCCAGAGTGTGATCTTCCTGGGCGGCTGTCTGGGCAGCATCTCGCGCTGGATCGAGCAGCACAGCAGAGCGATTATTACAGTAGTCATCATTGTCCTGGGGGTCCAGATACTCACTCTGTTAGTAACGGCCCGTCTGCTGCAGAGGATACGGTGGAGCAGAGCTCAGCATGATGCGTACTCACAATCACCGCAGTGAATGGATTCAGATGTTTCCAATAACAGCCTACTGTGCCATGGGGGATATGAACCAGCCTGTATTTAACGAATTCATTGCATTTCACATCTGGAGACGTTAAGTTGTTTATTCTGGAGACAAACAGTCTAGGAATTTTATGATAGCATGTAAAGTCTTAAAGGCATTACAAGGATTTAATTGGTTTTTATTGTTTTTAATGGGTCACTCTGGTCAAAAGTCTAATATTCAATATAAGGTGATGCTTCCACTGCAATTCATAATGCAAAACAAGGGGTGGACATTATCAACATCTGTCATGTAGATGAAACTGTTTGCAAAAAAATCGATCTAGTTTGCACACCATAAAACATTTATGTTGTTTGGTTTAATGAAATTATCCTAAATGCACGATTCTATAACCGAGGCTAGCTTAAAGCTTGCTAATGTAATGTAATGTAAATTATCATGAAATGCACATGCATCAAAGCGGCCTGAGACAACATATAAATATGAATAAATCTAGTTTGATAGACTAATCCTGACTCGGTTATAGACTGAGCCTTAAATCAATGTCTGAAATCAATCAGAGTTACTTATATTCAGATACAGCTCATGGTCTTTCCCCCGATACAAAAACATCTGTTAGTTTTGGTAAAAATAACAACAAAAAAACATACAATGTTTTGTGTCATGTACTAAGAATTGTAAGCTCATTCATCTGCATACATTTGGAAGTTAGTTTTGGGACAGATGGAAGATCATTGATGTGTAATGTGAAAAGCAAAGGACCCAGAATAGATCCTTGGGGAACACCAGTGGATATACTTACAAACACTTGGTTTGTTAAACCAAACTCTTGGTTCGTCAGGCTATAAGCTTTAGGTTATTTCATCTAATTCATTGGCACTGATATATTTTGAGAATGATTTAAGTGTTTTGATTGGCTGAAAATCCTGAAGGCCTATGTAAACCATCTTGCTTTACAGACTGCATAATGTTTCAGAGGTTCAGAAACTACTCAGATAGACTGAAAGTATGAAAACAATCAGACTTTATTTTATGTCCAAATCTTTTCTGCTCTCCCAGGTATGAGCCGCACTCACTCTTGCACGGCTCTCCAGCGTCATAAGGCCAATAAACTGGGCCGAGCTCTCACAGAGAGCTGCTCCCAGTACTCGCGCTATGGGCAAACACTGAGACCCCGCGGTGTCCAAACTCATTTTGGACATTTGCAACTTGACAAAATGAAAAACTATTTCAAAAAAAGAAAGAAAAGAAAAGAGAAACTCACGCTACCATGCTATGTTTTTTTCAGGATCGTATGGAAATAAAAGCTGACACCTAAAATGTCAATTGCATGTCAATATTAAAATTCTATAACACGTACAACAATACAGTAAAAATCTGAAATTAGAATTGGCGATAGAGTGAAATGAATCTAGTTCTGCATGAAATTTCAGTTTGAAGAGGTAGATTAACTAACGTCCGTTTTGTTATTGATGACTGATAACTGCTGGTAAAAGTTGTCTCTGCGTAACTAACCGAACATCAACCAAAGATATTGCTGTGTGAATATTATTATTTAAAAGACATGTTAAGGTGCAGGATGTTGTTCAGTGGGATGTGGGAACAGGAAGTGACCTCAAATAATGCCGTATTGGGCCAGCTCATGTAACTCCAGGTGACTGTACGCCTCCCACGGACAGATCACATTAAAGTCTGTGAGAGAGAAAAATATGATTGCACATAATCTCAAACAACTTAAATATATAAAGACAATATTGTTTTGACTAAAATTTTTACATACCAGTTCCCAATCCCTCCATTCCAGGAATTTCTTCACCAAAGCTAAGAATAACAATATTGATATTAGCACAGGAACAACACGCAGAACCATAAAATATCCAAAATTAATAAAAGCATAAAAAGTATTTGTACCCAACGACACCCTTTTTGGGCGGCTTGCTCTTGAACTGGCGCGTTGTCCTCTGTTTGAACTTGGGTGGGCCCTTGTGGGGACTGCCAGGCGCCGGGGCTCGCGTGGCGACCTTGCTGCTCGCTTTAGGCTTGGAGACATCCCTATTCTTGGAGATATCCATAAGACCGATAGCAGTGAAACGATAAGGATCTGTAAGAGATTGAGGGGATGAAACTATTAATCTTTAGGGCAAATGCAAAGTTGCTTTGCGTTTTCACCATTGCATTAGTTTTTAACGATAATCAAACCAGAAATATGTTTCACCAAATACAGAGGCTATCTATAGTAATGTTTAAACACCAGTGTCCAGACATGTGATAACGAAGGAGGTTCCTTTAATCCTCCTCACAATAATCAAGCCCCCTGTAATCTGCTGTCCAGAGGGTTTCTCAATTAATCTTATTAGATGAAGGTCAGTGCACCATAAGCAGAATGTGCATGAAGTCAAACTCTTCCTTTCATCAGCTAAAATACACTAGAGTTCAGTAATACAGGAAATGTGTTTAAAAAATTGCTCGCATGACGACAATTTCTCAGAGACAGTGTCCTAAAACAGATTTGGATACTTAGATTTGGATTGTCCTGCATTAGATGGAAAAGCAAGTGTCTGTCTGCATCTCAAATGCTGCAGCATTTTTCTCGACGAATATATTTGTCATTATTCTTTAAAGTTTTTAATCAGCTGATGTTGTTTTTTTAGTCCTTAAGTTCCTGAAGTTCACAGAGGTGCTACATTAATGACTCGTTCACACAAGGATGATAATTAAGATGTAACGTTAGCGTCCACACCAACGGACGTTTCGTTCGTAAACCTCAAACGCAGATTTAAACGCTTAAAAAAGGAGTAGATTCTGATTGGCTGTCAATGTTTCAGCATCTGGAAAATAATCCCAGTAACTTGAACTTGTTATTTTTAAAGAATTAGAATGATTTTTACAGCTTTATTACTGTTAAAAAGATAGAATATTATTATTATTTGCAGTATATCTTTTGTTTTTATCATTATATATGCACCTGTAATTGTGAAATGTTTTGCTTAATAGGGGTGTGTGTTCTATCCTTCTTTAAAATAAATGCCATTCAGTGACATTCAGGGACAAATACCCTATATATTAATATATTCAAGCATAAATAATTCATATTAAATCATAACAGGCATAACTGGAACTCGAAGCCTAACAAAAACATTACAAATCTTTTCCATCCTACATGTTGAGTTGTTTCTGAGCTGATGTACTCACCTGCTGGTCTTCTGTTTCTGTCTCGATGCTTTGTTGAGGTGGTCAGGATGCGACTCTCTGTCAACACACACTCCCCTATCAGCTCTTTTATAGTTCTGAGCATCATAAGATGATTAAACCTGCACACGATGGTCCTTCCTCTTTCCAAAACAGTCTAGCTGTCATCAGCCCCCCTAAAAGGTGACACAATGCACAGATACATGCATGAGACTAATCCTGCTTGCATTCCATAGTTCATGCGATATTAAGTAAGTCACAAAGAGTTTGGGTGATTCTGATTAGGAATTTGGGTTTAGACATTTTAATGCATTCACTTAAGCCTAAGACCACAAGTCAAAGTATCCATACTTTGCATAAAGAAATAACACATACATATGTGTGCGCTTTTTGACAAAAACATGGATTAAGCAAAAGCCCTAATCATAAGAGTGATTTTGTTTATGCACATATAACCTTCAGGAGATCACGTATTCACGCACACGACATGTCCGGTGTGATGTTCTACTTATGCAACAGTTTTTGTGAATGGCCCGTCCAGACGTCCCGTGTGCGCTGTGAGTCCTGTCAGCAGTCTGTCAGATAATCTCCGCACCTCTGTTCGTTCACAGGATAGATTAACCTGCCCCTTCAACCAGACGCTAAATCAGTTCCCTCACACAGCCCAAGGTGGACGACTAAAACAGGAAACAATTGTAAAGCGTTTTTCTACGGTGCACATCTCGTCTATAAAAGTCTGTTTAATAATCACACGCCGCACACCAGACAATTAAATTTATGAGCTACAATCCTATGCAACTACACATTACAGTTAGTGGTACGATTATAATTACAGGTATCGTACTGTTGCTTAATTGAGAGATAAATTTAAAAATAGAAAAAGAATTCGGCAGGGACATATAGTCATATAGAGACCTAAGCATCACAGACACAGAAAAAACTAAACACACACACCATCAGACATTGATCACAGGTATAAGACTAGTTCAATTCTTCTGTGTTACCATCAATTCCATACATCATCAATATAAAAAATAAGGCTAAAAGACACATATATTTAACATGGCCTGCAGAATGTATTAGTGTGTGTTTTTTCCTTTTTTCATTAGAAATACCAGACATTTATAAGCTTCATTGTACGTACAGAAGACTCTTTGCTTGCTGTCTATGACTAGATCCCAAATTCACTTCATAAAGAGTTCACCAATAAAACAATAAGGACCTAGCGCCACCGTCTGGCGAGAATAGAAACAGACCTTATATTGCATTTACCACAAATACATCATAATCTAATATCATCTAAATATCTGGAAAAGATCTCCAGACCCCTGCCCTCAGCTGAAAGGAAGAACTGTAGCAGTATACCTATTAAAAATACATGATTTTCTTTGGTATTTGAGAGTAATTTGAGAAAAGGTATTAAGCATGATGTGTAGCAGCTGCATCTCGGTGACACAGTGACTTTGAACGACCGACATTTTATATTAGTATTTTATTTGTATTGTATTTAACCTATATATAATAAAACTATATCTTATTGCCACCAAGACGCTCGCCTGCCAAAGGCTCTGATTTCTAGACATGAACAGAACAGACCACGGAGAAGTCTTCTGTGACCTGTCTTGTGATTAAATGCTTATGAGAGATAGGACAGACTCGACTTACTTTACCTAACCTGAGGATAAACTGAATAAGGTAGAAGGTGCACATACACACCAACCACATACACACCAACAACTATCAACAACATAAATGATACAGTAAATATGTGTTGTGTTTATAGGGAGCAACTGGAAACAGCTAATCTAGTTTTTAACTGTACTGCACTTTGACCGTACAATGACTTGCTGCTAAAATGGCCATATGCGAATGTAAATGTACATTTATAAACCAAATCATCGCAGAGATTCTATACATTACTTCCACATACTTTAGTAATCTCCATGATCGCACATAAAGAAACATTACCACTTATTATAGCATATTCTTCAGTAAACTGGTAAAATTTTATAAAGACTAGTGGTTTTTAACTTTACTATTATTACTAGATTTTACTACCATTTTACGCATAAATGGGTGCAAATGCACTTGCTAATTAAATGACGTGGCGCTGCATGGGAAAATGAGAACTGTGTAAAGTCTATGCTTCATACGCATGCAAAAGAGACTGGAAAGACAAGCTTCTGCAGGAAAGTTGCATATGCCGCTGTGTTCCAAAGTTCAAGTTTGGTGAGCTCTGACCTGAGAAATCGCATCAGTTTGTCCACGGCGTGGCCTGGAGGAGGCGCCAATTTTATGTCAGTTCATGTTTTATGTTTACTTTTTTTGTTTTTAATTTTTGACAAAGTTTAATTGTTCACATGTTGTGTATGAAGGAAAACATGGCTTGTGGCTTGATAACGTTTTCACAGAAAAAAAGATAAGTTAAACGTGAAAAGTATCCCCACACTTTCTTATTCGCATAAGATATATAAAATAACAAAAAAAAATACAAATGTAGGCCTACCTGTTTTCACTGAGCACAACAGCTACTGAAATCAGGATGATTGAAGTCCTCCAAGAACTAAACCTTTTACCTACAAGTATTTAATACATTGTGTAAGGGTTGTTAATGTTAAGCTCTGAATGGTTCAGACACAGTAAAATGTAAAAAAAAAAAATTCAACTTAATTACCATGAGAATTACCACGTCAGTACTTACTTCTGGTGATAATCTGTCTCCAGCATGTGATGTCTCAGTCTGATCCTGCAGTGAATCTTGTGTCTTTAAGAGATGTGTGATCTAGATTTAAACCGACAGAGTGTGTCTGCTTCCCGAACAGTGTTAGAGAGATTGTTCTAAAGTTTGGGAGCTAAACAGGAAAAGGATCCTTGGTATTATCAAACGGCCAGAGGTTGGAGACCAAATAGCACTAATAAAAAGTGATAACTCTAATGAGAGCAGTCTCAGTACTATGGTACGGTCTAAATCTAATCTAGATCTAAACTCAAGATCTGCCTGTAGTCGTTAATCATTGAGTCTTTGGGGTCAAGATGCGTTTTTTTAAGAAGAGTCTTAACAGTTTTTGGGGACATATCCTAATGACAATAATAATAGACAAAATAGGATCTATGACTTCTGGAAGCAGCTCTTTTAATAGTTTAAATGGAATAGGTTCTAACATATTGCTGGTTTAGATGATTTAACAAGTTTGTACAATTCTTCCTCTCCCATAATAGAGAATGAGCGGAATTCTTCCTCAGAATCAGAATCAGAATCAGAGGAATTTGTTTTAGTGACAAAAGCTCTACACTGCAACACGATAACAAGACAAGACAGATAATAAAGAGAATTATATACAATATACAAAATATAAAACGTGCAAAATATAAAAAATATATACTACAAACATTCAAGTGTAAGGGGATCAGTATACTCAGGGGATTGTATAGTATTGATCTTGGAAGTAACTGCTGTGATTTTAGAGAATGTAAGCACCTGTTGACGCATTATTTTTCTTTAATTTAGTCATTGTATGGAATAAATACCAGGGGTTACGTTTGTTTTCTTCTAAAATAAATGAAAAATAATAAGATCTAGCATTTTTATTTAGAAAACCTCATCTCCGCCCCCTGGATCATTTGTTCTGCAGTGAGGGGCTACTGGTTTGTTGCATGTGTCACAGTTTCAGGTGCATCCAACTGCGACTTGACAGAAAACGTTTATCAAGCTTTGAGAGCCCACTAAACCTGAAAAGATTTGTCAACCAACAGCAAACACAACTGGAGGAGAAATAATTGATTGCATGATTAGTTCTAACAAATAAAGTGTTTATATATCATAATTTCAGTCATTTAAGCAAGTCTTTAAGTCAAATATTTAAGAACAAGATAAACGTAAAATAAACCTAATTGTTTGACTGATTATAAGTAATATGCAATATTTATTGCACTTACACTTTAGAAAAAAAAGTAGCATTTCCTTTTAATTAATAGTCACTAATCTCATAAGTGATCATCACAGATGATCAGTGGTGTGGAGTTGTCATTCCTATGAAGCCCCAAACAAACAAATGGATAGAGTTTCTCATTAAAAGACTGACCAGCGAAAGAGTAAATATGGAAAATGGATTCCACATCATAGAAGGAGACAAGACCCTCCTCATTATCCACAAACACACCAACCCTCTGAGGTTTCACACTCAGAGTAACTGAGATATTTGGAGAATCACAAGCCCAACACACGCCATTTCTCTGAGCCACAGTCCAGTATCCGATATTTGGACTCAGACTCATCCAGTTCTTCCTATAAACAGATTCTCTGGCCACTCCTAAACACCAATCAGTTTGTTCCTTCACCTGCACCTCATAGTAAAAACACCCTGAGGAGAATCCATCCTTCCCAAGAACACCAAGATATTGATCAAATCTTTCTTTTTTTCTATTCACTCCTTCCAGTTGTGTGTTTCCAACTCGCACTTGTTTCCCATCATCAGAGACAACGAGATGTGGATGAGCCGAATCAGCATCCAGAATCACATTCACTGTGAAAAATATGGAAAATCCTGCGTCATGAAACATCAGAACTGTACAAAGATAGCACAAAATATTGTACAAAATACAAATACTCTATTTATTGTAAATAAATGTGATGCATGTATTTTAGAAAACTTTATGGTTATCTAATCAAAACAAAACATGTTAATTCTAAACTGGACAAAAAGTGCTGGGCTGCATCTATCCTTCACAGGGATCATAACAACAGACGCGTCACATTCACTACAAACAGCTTTCTAAAACAGTTTATTTCATCATGAAAAAATAAACAAAGTGTCAGATAAGCTTAAAATGTTGTGTTTTTTAGAAACTAAGAAAAACTGGTTCTGTTAAACCACATACACCAAAAAATTATCTTTAAAATAACATCATACGACCCCTTTAAAGCCACTTAGTGATGCACAGGTCGGTTCCTCTTCAGGACGACACTATGGGGAATGGCTCTGAATCGTATGTGAAATCAACTCAATGAAATGGTGGGACGTCATAGGCGGGTGACGTCATTGGCCAGGAAGCATAAAAGCATGTGTAATGCTGCCAGTTCCAGCTTTCTGTCATTCAGCGAAGCGCTCTGTGTGTGTGTGTCTGTGCCAATGTGTCCAATGTCATACCTCTTGTCCTGCTGTACATGAGGTCCCTACTTCATCAGTTAGGATTCTTCATCAGTTAGGAACCTAGGTGTGCAGCTTGACAGCAATCTTTCCTTCGAAAACTATGTGTCTAGCATCCGTAAAACTGTGTTTTTCCATCTTAAAAATATATCCAAATTCCGACCTAAGCTCTCAACGCCAAATGCAGAAATGTTCATTTATGCGTTTATGACCTCTAGGTTAGATTATTGTAATGCTTTCTTGGGTGATTGTTCTGCACGCTTGATAAACAAACCATAGCTAGACCAAAACGTCCCTACTAGAACTAGGAAGTATGATCATATTAGCCTGGTTCTGCCAACACTGCACTGGCTCGCTATCAAACATTGGATAGATAAAATCTTATAAGCCCTGAATGGTTTATCTCCTCAATATGATATTGAGTGAGCTCTTATTACATTATAGTCCTGCACGTCCGCTGCGTTCTCAAAACTCTGGCCATTTGATAATACCTAGAATATCAAAATCAACTGCAGACGGCAGATCCTTTTTCTATCTAGAACTTAAACTCTGGAACAATCTCCCTAACACTGTTCAGGAAGCAGACACACTTTAAACACACGAACACACTTAGTATTCAAATCTGTTAAAGGATTGCTAGGCTCGATTAATTAGATAATTAGACATCGTAAAAAGAATGGCATCTACACTAATATTAGTCTTGTTTCTTTCTTATTCAGTTTCTCAGTTTGTATCCAGATCAGATGGTGGAAAAGCACCAAGAGATTATATTCATCAGAGACCAGAACACCTATGAGCCCCGTGGACAGATCACCGGAATCAGATGCACACACACTCACACACACACACACACACACACACACACACACACACACACACACACACACACACACACACACACACACACAAAATAAGCCCTTTACACAATCTGACAAAGCTGCATTTAAAAATTGAACTGGAAGTTAAGTGCTGGGCGTCCAGCCAGAGGAGATCTGGCCCCAACTGTACCTGGTTTCTCCTATGGTTTTTTCTCTCCAATCTTTATGGATGTGGTCTTGGTTCCCTGCTGCTGTTGCCTCTGGCTTGCTTAGTTGGGGACACTTAATTTCTAGCAATTATCGTTGAATTGATCACAGAGACCGTCTCGGCACTTAATAAGGCCTGCGGTCTGTAGAGGAGTCATCATCTCACGTGGCACATCAACTGCCTGGAGATGCCGGCTGTATTTCGGGCACTGAAATACTTCCTCCCAGACGTAAGAGACCAACATGTGCTGGTACGCACAGACAACACATCTGTGGTCTCTTACATAAACCACCAAGGAGGCCTGCATTTGCGCCCCTTGTACAAGCCGGCGCACCAGATCCTTGTATGGGCTCGGGACAGACTCCTCTCACTAAGAGCAGTCTATATTCCCAGGCATTTAAATGTGGAAGCAGACATCCTGTCAAGGCAGAGGCCGTGGTCCGGGGAATGGATGCTCTACCCACGAGGTGGTGGAGCAGATCTGGAGAGTGTTTTACCAGGTAGAGGTGGACCTCTTCGTGACTCAAGAGAATGTCCCCTCTGGTTCTTTCTAACTCAGTTCCTGAATAGAAACGTCTCCAGGTTACGTATGTAACCATGGTTCCTCGAAGGAACGAGATGCAGCGTCTCGTAACCACACTTTCGGCATCACTGCCAGCACTCGCTTCATGACAGAATTCCATGTGCTTTTATGCTTCCTGGTCATTACTTCCCACTATTTAATTGGGTTGATTTCACACACGATGCAGATGCGGATGAGAACAGAAGCTATACCCATGGAATTTACAAATAGTGGTGCCCATTTTTTTGGCAAGAAAAAGGTAAATAAAAGATCCCCGTCATGATTCAGAACTACAGACATTACGTGAAACAGCATCAAATATCTGTGTTTTTTGGCAATCAGCACTCAAATGCTTGCCACTATTTAGCTTTTCAGAGGAATCATTAAGCTGTATCTTTTTTACATTTGATAAAACTAAAGACTTTTTGAAGATATGAAGTTTGCAGTACTACCTTATAGGTACTCAATATTGACATCAGTGTTATGTAATTAATGAATGCTTTAATGAAAGCTTTTATAAAGAGTTACCGGATCCCATTGTTTTAATTTTCCCATTGTTAAATGTTTAAAAATGTTTTATTTTAGGATGCATATAAACTTCAGTTGACATAATGAAATTAATTAAAACAAATAATTATTTCATAAGTACTTTTTACTTACCCATGTGTGTTTTTAAATGCGTGATCACTAAAAACAGAAAGCATGAAGTTATAAAGAGTTCATATTAGAATTATCATTCAATCAATAATGGGATCAGTATCGTTTTAATCATCATTTAAACTTTAATCACCAACACAATCCTAGAAGACTTTAGTTTATACACCCCTGTACCATATTTATTACTAAAAGGTGCCTATTAATACTTATTAATAAAAAGGGACCAGCCTAGTGCCAGCTTTTGTACCTTTATTACTAAGAGTGTGTATCTAAATAAGAAATGATAATGAATTGTAGACATTAACACACAGCATATTTATTCAGTGTTTAAACAAATCAAAAGTCATTAATTTGTATATTACTAAAGCCATATAAACAAATTCACCTTTTGGTATAATCATCTTCTGACTTTGTAAAAGTTGATCACGTTCTAAAGAAAATTTATAAAAAGGCATTAACATTTTTATAACTGAAAAAACAAAAAATTAAATATTTAAAATGAAAAAGAATTAATAACTTAATAAAGAAAAAATTACCCTCTTGGATTCTTCTCTTCTCATTTTGTACTTGCTTGTGTGCTTAAGAACATTTAAATAAATACAAGAGAAAACAGAAATATTAATTACAAAGACAAACAATAACTAATAACGATATACACAAATGTACTGTATCTACACAATGTCTATCGATAAAATATTTTGAGGATAAAAACAGACTTGACATTATTGCTGAATTAAATTCTTTAATAAAGACAACCTTACCATTCTGCAGTTTACTCTTCTCGTTATGTAGTTGATTGTGGGCTGAAGAAAATTCAGAAAAAAACGAGAAAAAATAAGCATTTCATACAAAGACAAAATTATAGAACAAAAATACACAGTTTATGTTAAATATTAAGTTGATGAAAACAGACTTGATATTAATAATGAATTAAATTATTTATTATTGACAAATTCACCATTTTGTAGTATTCTCTTCTGATTCACTAGTTGATCAAGTTCTGAAGAAAATTCAGAAAAAAAGAGAAAACAGAATTCAGACAACAGTAGCATTACATACAAAGGCAATTATTTTTGATTTAAGAACAATAGCTATGAGATCTGCCTGTTAATTAAATATTTTGAGGACTTGACATTAATAATGAATTAAATAATTTATTAAAGAAAGATTTACCATTTTGTATTCTTCTCTTCTCTTTTAGAAGTTCTTTGTGTCCTAAATAAAATTCAGCATAAAAAAATAAATAAATAAATAGTATACACACACACATATAATCCAAGGGCCCCATATTAGTAAGCTAAATGCACACGGCGCAAGTGCATTTTTGCTATTTTTACAAGGGTAAAATGGATTGTCTCTATTCCCTTAATAAGTTATGAGTCTTTTTTGAGGGTAACGTGCAATAAACCAATCAAGAGTTTCTCTTGCACAAGAGTTTCACTATTTAAACAGAGAAATTAGCAGGCGCAAAGACTGAACACGACTCCAGAGAAGAAACAAATCTGCTCATACGCACCACCAATGTGCCTGAACATATCTTTTTTTAGTCCAGCACACCCATGGGAGCACAAATACATGCATAAATGCATTTGATAGTTAAATGACGTGGCGCTGGATGGGAAAATGCATCGGACTCAACTTGGCAAACACACTTCCGCTGCATTGAGCCGGGGGTTTGACAGGACCCTAAGACTGTGAGTAAAAATCGGTCTATTTGCCATTTGTAACAATACATTTTTTTCCATAACAAATTATATTTTCATTGTGGTTGCACTGCTGCAAACCTTGAAGACCTGTTGCAGACACTGAAACTTGAAATCTGCCAAAAACTGCACTCATTTGATAATGGATCATAGATTGATATTCAACAAAATACACAACATTCAGAAAGAAAAAAATGTTTGTGTATGTGTGTGTGTATATATATATAATATATATATAAAATAACACTTTCAGATTTTACCTCTGTTTTTCTGAGCAAACACAGCTATCAGTATTCCAGCAATCACACTGAGCACAACAGCTACTGAAATCAGGATGATTGATGTCCTCCAAGAACTAAACCTTTTACCTACAAAAAAACAACAATTGAACACATTGTGTAAGTTTATCATGGGTTAATTCAAATGTAGGAATATGAATTAATAGTCAATTGTGAATAGTACTGTATACAGTGTGGCATTTAAAATGGATCAAAACCTTTTATCAGAGTTCCTTGTCTTTGGACAACTACTATATACACATTAAAATGTATTGTTGATAATGATAATAATAATGATGATTTTACCACATTAAAAATACCATGAGAAGATGCAAACAAAATATAGTAAATAGAGGGTCAGGACTTACTTGTGGTGATAATCTGTGTCTCCAGCATGTGATGTCTCAGTCTGACTCTGCAGTGAATCTTGTCGTCTCTGTGACGTACAGTGATGGTGTGTTTCACACTGAATTTGTCTGCTTCTCTGTGTGTCACTCTAGTGTCTGAACTCAAACTGACTCCTTCTCTGTTCAGCCACTCAAGAACAGGTTCAGGATACCAGCCTTCAGATTCACACTGTAGATGAAGTCCTCCTGAATCATCAAACCCATCTACAGTGATCACCGGGGGAGTTCCTACAACTACAGATCAACATCAACAACACTGATTGCGTAAATTAAACAATATCATAAAACGGTAACATATACACTAAATTAATTATGAATAATGTTTAATTTTACTGGTTTACTCACCTTCAACTCTGACATTAACAGTTGCATCATCGTTCCAGGATTTGGACTGAATAAAACACTTGTAACGTCCTTCATCAGAGACTCGGACTGATGAGAGTTTGAGTGATGCATCTCCTCTCTGTAGTTCTTGATGAGTCAGTTCTGTTCTCCCTCTGTAGGATACAATCTGCTCTGTGTTTCTGTCTTCATGATCCTCATAGAGATGCACTAGTTGTGAGTCTTTCAGGTCAGATCTAAACCACTCCACTCTCATGTCCTCAACACTGATGCTGGGTTTGACTGAACAGGGCAGAATCACATCTTCACCAGCTACAGCAAAAACAGCATCTGCAGGACCAACTACTTCATACTGCTCTGTAAAAGAGAAAGAGAGCAGGTGCAGAAACAGATTTTGCTGAGTCTGAAGCGTTCTTGTGTCTCTTACTAAAATATATAGTGGAAAAGCCATGAAACATGTATGTTAATTAAACAATCAACATGATTTTATATATATTTTGCATTAAGAGGGGTGCTATTATTTCAGTGACGTCAAATGGTTGCATCAGTGAGCTAATGGTGCTACCTTCTGCTATGAAAATATATATATGAAGCTCCATTAGAACATTCAGTGCACCACATTACCAGCTTCTAAATTCATGAGTTGGCTGACACTAAACCAGAGACAGAAGCGTTTTTACAGTGTTGCAAGTAACCAATCAGAAACAAGTCTGAGGCAATATAGCGTAACCGGGAATCGCAATGAGGGTGGGCCCAGCCTAAAATGCATCTATCAAAATATGCACACATCTACACCTGCTTGAATACACACCACCGTTTAATCAGAGCACGAGCAAGTATATCATCATAAGCAGTGTTAAGAATACGAACATAACGATAATAACAGCATTAGCATGGTGGCCACACCACACAGAGACACCAAAGCACTAAATCAGCAGAACAGTAGTTATTGGTCATAGTCTGGCTCAGTGTCAAATAAACAACAGTGACTAGCCAACTAGAAAACGTAGATTTTGAATATAACAGTAGAAGACAAGGCTTAGAGTATGATGATTTGCAATGATTTTGTTGTAGTCCAACAATTCAATCAGTTCTCTTTCAAGCATAGCAGGGACAAAAAGCTTAGTCTTTGTGTCAACATTGTAGCTCTGATTCCTGTTTTAACTTGATTTACAGTTGAAAACAATCTTTCGACAGTTTTTGCAAGAAATTGGAGCATGGCACTGTGTCGTAATTTCACGTCTTTAAAACAAAGAAGCTGTCCCATGGCCTCATTCGGCTGAGGATTCTGCAGGAGGTGCACTGTTTAATTATAGCCTATTCTCACACCAGCATTTTTATGGCGGACTGTAATCCAGAAAGGATTATATGAAACACATGGGAATCAAATTAAATTATATTTAATTTATATTTGTATTTAAAGGTGCTATATGTAGTATTGACATTGAGGTATTTTACTAGGTAATTAGTGTATTGCCCAACGCTGGCAACTTCCTCTTTCATGATATCCCAAATCATAATGTCATGCCTTTTCATCAAATCCTCTGTCAAAGCCATTACTTTATCAAGGTTATTCCTAGAGAGTCAGTCTCAAGTTGTGTATGGCCTGAGCCTTCAGAAAATTCAGTCTCCAACATAGGACTCAAAAGTGTCAGCACTTTACTCACTGCACTTGACCATGAGATTCATCCCACATCACAGGACCTACAAATTAGTTTTCCAAATTAGGAGATGCAGGCGGAGATCTCTGGACAAGAGTCAGACCCATTGTTCTGATTACCTGTTGAAATTTAAAGTGGGGAGTTCTGACAGTTCATCTGACCAGGGAAACAGAGGTGGTTGGAAGCTGAGAACAAACTGGAAAGGAGTGAGACCGGATGGCTTACGGAGCGAATTCTGAACATACTCCACCCAGATTAGGTACCTACTCCACTTGTTCTGGTTCTGATGGCAGTACGTTCCAGAGGAATCGGGTGATCTCCTGCTTCAGTCTCACAACCTGCCCATTAGCTTGGGGATGATAACCAGAAGTTAAACTTCCATTGATGTTGAGATGTTGACAGAACGCGAAATGAGTAGAGGCTGCAATGGGACGATTTAAAGATATTGCAAATTTGGCATTATTAAACGAATTTTACTGTGTCAGCGGAGAAGGTTTACCACCAGAAGTGTTCAGAGAGGAGTTGGATGGTATCGTTGATAACCAGATGACTCTGCATCCTTCAATTTGCGTGAGTAGTATGCACATGGGAAAAGCTTGGGAGGGTTATCTTGGCACTGTGACAGTATTGCTCCAATGCCCATGTTTGAAACATTGACCTCGACTATGAATTTGTGCTCAGGGTCTGGGTTTGAAGGATGGGGTGCCTGAAATGCCTCAGAAGTTGCTGGGGACCAGGCTAAGTGTTGTCTCACCCCTTGAGGAGTGCCTTGAGGTGTGCTTAAATTCTGAATGAACTGTCTTTAAAGGTTGGCAAACCCCAAGAATCGTTGGAGCTACTTTACTGTACTGGATTGTGGCCTTATGTGTTGAATGTGTCATTCGAGAGTGTCGAAGTAAATGAAGATGTCGTTCATGTAAACAACTACCCATCAGTTGAGCATGTCGCGGAAGACAGCGTTGATGAAGGACCGGAAGACATAAGGACTGTTAGAGAGGCCGAATGGCATAACCAAATATTCATAGTGACTGGATGTAGTGGAGAAAGCTGTCTTCCTTTCATCTCCCTCCCTGATGTGGATGAGGTTGTATGCTCTGCTGAGATCAAGCTTGGTGAAGAACTTGACTGAACAGAGCAGATGGTCCTGGTAGTAAAGGATAACAGAACTTTATTGTGATGTCATGCAGTCTTTGGTGATTAATTGGTGATTGTCTTGAACACTAGGTTCAGCTGATTACTACTCAAAAATTATGGCTCCTGAACTTATCTTCCTCCTGAGGCTGCACACAACATATTTCAGTAAGCTGAAGGGGGAGGGGGAGAAGCGTCATGAGAGTATGACGTTTCATTCATACTCAAAGCCGGATGGCACTCTTGCACAGAAAGTACAAAAATTTAATCATAGAAGTAATGATATGCCCGGAAACAGCAAATATGGATAAAGGTATGTTTAAAGGCATCTTGCAATAGCTGAAGTTGCAAACGCACCAATAGCTATAGGACTGGTCTTAGGAGCAGATGGATGCAATTACACAAAACTGAGGTATTCTTGACGATATTTTTAGTTTATTATGTTAACAAACCTGCATGACCATAGCAACCCAGGATTATCAGAGATTGATTTATTATTATTTTATTTTGAATTAATAACAACAAAACTAAGTGAACCGATCACAACGCCTACAGGGCACCATAGCATTCAGATATCACTACAACTCGCTCACTGACTGAATTCTGCTCTCTGGTGAATTCTCTCATCAGAAACAACAAAGCTCAGTTGCGCATATGAATAGAAGAAAGAAATTAATTTCACACTGTAAACATCATCATCGCCTTTAATGGGAGTTTTTGAGAATGCTTGAACTCTGAATGATTTTTTAAAATTTACATTAAATACAAATGAATATTAAAAATATAAAAAAAAAAATACGGGTTCTTCTACATAGTTAATATCCATTTCCCTGATATTCAGCTATTTTTTTAGCTTTTTTTTATTATTTGCTTGTGAGATGACCTTAGGTGTTTTGAAAGGTTCCATTAAATAAAATGTATTATTTATTATTACTTATTATTACTGATACAGGTGCAAAATTCATTTACTTACACGTATTTAAGAATCAGGATATAGTTGAAACATTTGGGAACACTTCAAATAAATAGGCCTGTTTATTTATTTATTATCCTCCTTTTTCTTGAGGTAAAAATGGCCACCACCATTTGTGAATTCTGTGGGTATCATCCACATCCAGCTATTTTTAGCTGTACAAAACAGTTTGTTTTACTGCTTGATATTAGAATTTGGTGTGACTTATCATACTATTTTACTGTATTATCTTTCTTATGAACACGTTATAACAGTGTATACCTATAGCGGCTAATAAACCAGAAGCCTCAAGGTGTTCAATGAAAGGTTAGATATATCTAACTAACACACACAAATGTGCCGCCTCAAAAATAATAAGTACATGATGCCAAGAGCCTGTTCTCCAACAAAAAACAGCCCTATAGGTAATTTGTGCAAGCACATTATTAAATACAATTAATTAATTACTTTCGCCCCCGCTCCCCTAAACCATATTTTACTACGTGTAATTCATGCGAATGACTCCATCCCTTCACTAACCCGTTACAAAAATCGAGCAAAATCACAATTTATAGCAAAACTTTCATTTGCAAATGCCCTCTTGCCGAAAAGGGCAAAATTGTAGCATAATAAGCTCTGATGGGCCGTATTTCAGGGATTTGGACAAACGAGCTATACAGGCGTATAGAGGTTAGAGGACAGGTTGGATGCCTCTGACCCTAAAATACAAAATTATTTGTCAGATAAATGAAACATGGTGAAACATTCAATGAAATTGTTATAGCACAGAATGACAGGGTGAAAAATGATTGAAGCATGGTAAAAGTAGGCTCAGATGAGTGCCTCTCTCTTTCATTTACTGGTTACTGGTTTCTGGAATCAGCTCTCTATGTGCGCCAATTTTAGCAGATCCTATTGTATTTCTTTTAGGCCACAAATTAGTTTAGTTTCGTTTGGTACTGTTTGTATTGTATTGATTTATGCAGCTAAAATATATTTTTGGGGAAAACACCAGAATGAAGCAGGAAGGGAGATGTCATGAGTTTACAAATTAATATATTTATATCTGAAGCTAAACAAACATTTAGTAGCCAAATTGGGTAGTGAGTGGAACAGTTCATGTTAGACCTTGATTTTAAATAAACTACAGTTTAACTGGACAACGCACTCCAGCTCTGTACATGAGTTTTAAAAAATTACCTGATACTGAGTCTGTAATTCCGCTTATAAGCATCAGAGTCAAACAAATAAACTTCATCTTCAGGACACAGACACTAAAAGAAAATATAACATTATAAACAGAAAGATGCATGTTGTCATGTGTTTTGCCTCTTACACATACATTAAAATTATGGGCCAGATGCAATATTTAAAACAGGTCACACATCATCTACAGTCAACGGGGTCCATGTGTGATTTGATAGGTTTTCATATAATTTCTGATATAGTTTATAATAAATTGATCTTTTGTTGTTTATGCTATTTTTACAGAAATGTATTATTTATGAAATCTGTTCATCTGCATGCAACCTGTTTTATTGAAATGTCAGGCTATCTGTGTGGGTACCTACTAGACAGCGTGGAGCAGAAATGAAACACACTTTTAAATATACAGCATCATCATTTTTCTTTCATACACTAAGCTCTTTTTTATTCCAAAAACTGTAATCCAGATCAGCTGATTTCAGCTTATTTCGTTTCAAACTGAAAAACAAACTAATCAAAACATACATGGACGCAGGAGGTTAAACTGATCCAAACAAAGCAGGACCAAATGTGAATCTCGATATAGCATCATATATATATTTTTTTAAATGTATTTATATGGTTTAATATGACTTCCGCGTTAGTATCACTAAGCAGTTAAACGCATGCTCTCCAGTCACACTCATGCTACACAAATTCCCGTTGGTTCATTGCTTACCTTCAACTGTACATTGCAGGGAACAAAAGAGTTTCTGAATACAATTTTATGATTATATGACATTAACAAACTTTGTGAGAGTTCATAAAGATCGAAAGGAGACCATAAACATCCTGCCTCAGTTTCACTTTCACCTATGGACCCTTTTGGGCAGCGGAAGTCGTCAGAGTCTGATAGTAGTAAATACGATTTGGCGATTTTTGTGAAGTGATTTATGGGTGTAATTTATGGTTTTATGACAACAATAATAATAATAATAATAATACCATATCTTCAAACTTTTACCTAAAAATAAACATCCGGTCGTAAAAATGTACGGGCGTGCTCTGTCTGTATGGGCAATGTGAGAAAAAGTAAAATGTTCAACAGATAAAAATAGAGCTTTTAACATTTCATGAGAACATACTGTAATAGGTGCGTTAGTACCCCATACATAAAATATGATGGTTAAATAAAATAGTTTTAGCAATACACTAATCAAGGTTTTATATAAATTAATGAAATATATTTATATTTAAATTAATGAAAATGTGAACAATAAAGAAATTTACAAAATTACCCTTAACAGTTATCATCCTAGTGCTCAGTATTAGATGTCGATAGGATTGCAAATGCCTAAAACTTTTTTACAACTTTTCTTTTTTTCCCAAGCTGCGTCTTTACTGTTCTTTCTGTGTGTGTGTGTGTGTTTAAAAGTTTTTCACATGAATACCAAGAAAAGAAAACAAATATGCGAGTAAAATAGTTGTAATAAACCAAAGTATATATATACACACACACATATATATATATATACATATACATACATACATATACACATATATATATATATATATATATATATATATATATATATATATATATATATATATATGTATGTATATGTATATATATACATATATATATGTATATGTATAAATATATATATATATATATATATATATATATATATATATATATATATATAGTGACATCATCCCGAACATCCATCAGCGTCGAGGATGGATGACCATCTGTCAACGAGGAGCACCTGGACACGCCCATCACCGGCTGATCAGACACAGCTGCTGCTCGTTACCCCTGGCCTGTAAAAGCCATGAGGGAAGCCAGAGAGATGAGCATGGCCTCCAGACAAGCTGACACTAACGTGTTCTCTCCATTTTTCCCTAGACAACAGCCTGTGATCCGATCAGCCCTCACCCCAGGCACGGACCCCTCTGCACCACAGGAACGCACCGAAGAAGAGAGCACCACCGCAGCACCTGTCACGCTTTTGGACACTTTTGCAACCATACCATTTCTTCTTTGTTTAAATAAATCCACCCTCCGGGTATTTATGTTGAGCTCTCCTTGCCTTGTGTTTCCTTCTCCTCACACAATATATATATATACACACACACATACATACATACATATACCAGCCCTATCAAAGTTATATTGCAATTTAAAAATTCAATTAGTAATTAAAGAATTAGTATTACCACCAGGAAGCATCTCTCCATGTCCTCTTAGACAATTTAAGCAAGATTCTTTTGCTTTTTTCTACTCAAAGAATAATGTTGTGATGTTAGAGCATGTTGGGTTTATGGAAATAAAAATTTATGCTGTACAACTGAGACCAGTTAAACCCAGACTATTTAATGAAACTAGAACAAGAGCTTTAAATGAGCTTTCACTTCTTTTCACTTTTAAATACCTTTCTATCATCGTAATGTCAACAATTTCAGATTCACACAAACCTTTTCACACAAACAAAAATTTTCATGGCATAAATGTGTATCATAAAATATGTAAAAAGTCAAAATAAACTTTAATAAAATAAACCAAAATAAACCAAAATAAACTACAAAAAAGTAAAAAGTGAGACATGTCACTTACAGACGTGGACAAAATTGTTGGTACCCTTTGGTCAATGAAAGAAAAAGTCACAATGGTCACAGAAATAACTGTTATCTGACAAAAGTAATAATAAATAAAAATTCTATAAATGTTAACCAATGAAAGTCAGACATTGTTTTTCAACCATGCTTCAACAGAATTATTTAAAAAAATAAACTCACGAAACAGGCATGGACAAAAATGATGGTACCCTAGAAAACACTGAAAATAATGTGACCAAAGGGACATGTTAATTCAAGGTGTGTCCACTAATTAGCATCACAGGTGTCTACAACCTTGTAATCAGCCATTGGGCCTATATATATGGCTCCAGGTAATCACTGTGTTGTTTGGTGATATGGTGTGTACCACACTCGACATGGACCAGAGGAAGCAAAGGAAAGAGTTGTCTCAAGAGATCAGAAAGAAAATTATAGACAAGCATGTTAAAGGTAAAGGCTATAAGACCATCTCCAAGCAACTAGATGTTCCTGTGACTACAGTTGCACATATTATTCAGAAGTTTAAGATCCATGGGACTGTAGCCAACCTCCTGGACGTGGCGCAGGAGGAAAATTGATGACAAATCTAAGAGACGGATAATCCGAATGGTAACAAAAGAGCCTAGAAAGACTTCTAAAGAGATTCAAGGTGAACTTCATGCTCAAGGAACATCAGTGTCAGATCGCACCATCCGTCGTTGTTTGAGCCAAAGTGGACTACATGGGAGACGACCAAGGAGGACACCATTGTTGAAAACGAATCATAAAAAAGCAAGACTGGAATATGCCAAACTACATGTTGACAAGCCACAAAGCTTCTGGGAGAATGTCCTGTGGACAGATGAGACAAAAATCGAAGTTTTTGCCAAGGCACATCAGCTGTATGTTCACAGACGAAAAAATGAAGCATATCAAGAAAAGAACACTGTCCCTACTGTGAAACATGGAGGAGGCTCTGTTATGTTCTGGGGCTGCTTTGCTGCGTCTGGCACAGGGTGTCTTGAATCTGTGCAGGGTACAATGAAATCTCAAGACTATCAAGGAATTCTAGAGAGAAATGTACTAGCCAGTGTCAGAAAGCTTGGTCTCAGTCGCAGGTCATGGGTCTTGCAACAGGACAATGACCCAAAACACACCGCTAAAAACACCCAAGAATGGCTAAGAGGAAAAAATTGGACTATTGTAAAGTGGCCTTCTATGAGCCCTGACCTCAATCCTATTGAGCATCTTTGGAAGGAGCTGAAACATGCAGTCTGGAAAAGGCACCCTTCAAACCGGACACAACTGGAGCAGTTTGCTCATGAGGAGTGGGCCAAAATACCTGCTGAGAGGTGCAGAAGTCTCATTGACAGTTACAGGAAGCGTTTGATTGCAGTGATTGCCTCAAAAGGTTGCGCAACAAAATATTAAGTTAGGGTACCATCATTTTTGTCCAGGTCTGTTTCATGAGTTTATTTTTTTAAATAATTCTGTTGAAGCATGGTTGAAAAACAATGTCTGACTTTCATTGGTTAACATTTATAGAATTTTATTTATTATTACTTTTGTCAGATTAAAGTTATTTCTGTGACCATTGTGAGTTTTTCTTTCATTGACCAAAGGGTACCAACAATTTTGTCCACGTCTGTATATGACATGACATTTATAGTCCTGCCCGTCCGCTGCGTTCTCAAAACTCTGGCCATTTGATAATACCTAGAATATCAAAATCAACTGCAGGCGGCAGATCATTTTCCTATCTAGCACCTAAACTCTGGAACAATCTCCCTAACTCTGTTCGGGAAGCAGACACACTCTGCCAGTTTAAATCTAGATTAAAGACACATCTTTTTAACCTAGCCTACACATAACACCCCAACATACTTTTTATTATTCAAATCCGTTAAAGGATTTTTAGGCTGCATTACTTAGATTTGCTGGAACCGGGAACACTACTCCTACAATACGATATTCTTGTGACATCGTAAAAAGAATGGCATCTACGCTAATATTAGTCCTGTCTCTTTCTTAATCTGTTTCACAGTTTGTATCCAGACTAGATGGTGGATCAGCACCCAGAGATTATGTTCATCAGAGACCAGAACACCTAGATGCGCCCCGTGGACAGATCACCAGATACTGATGCACACACACACACACACACACACACACACACACACACACACTAAGTCATTTACACTATCTGACACAGCTGCATTTAAATTGAACTGGAAGTTAAGTGCTGGGCGTCCGGTCAGAGGAGAACTGACCCCAACTGAGTCTGGTTTCTCCATTTTTTCTCCATTCTGTATGGATGGGGTTTTGTTTCCTTGCCGCTGTCGCCTCTGGTTTGCTTTGTTGGAGACACTTAACTTCTAGTGACTATCGTCGAATTGATAACAGAGACTTTTGAAAAGACTGATGAATGTAATTGTAGATATGAGACATGAACTTCACATAAAAAGAGGTCCTCTTAATCTAAAACCAGCCTCTAAGGCTCCATGTGCTCTCCTTCACCTGCATCTCACTGTGAAAAACACTCTTTTTTTCATCCTATTATTTTCCTAAAAACAGAAAAAAAAATGTCATGGAAGGTCTATGACAGAATTCAATTCAAGAACAATAATGAGATAAATAATTTCAGTCACCCTTTGAAAACAAGCGAGACAAAAAGGATCCTTCTTTCATCTTCTTTACATACTGATCATGTTCTAAAGAAAATTCAGAACAAAACAAGAGTGAATTCAAATGGACATTTTATAAACATGCATCTATTATGGGGAGAAATAATAACTACAAACATGAAAAAATACTAAACGTTGACATTTTTTGTGAAATAATAAAGGATAAATTCAACTTTTTGTATTTTGTTCACCTGAACCGGCAGTTGATTATGGTTTGAAAAACAAATCAGAATAAAGGCTAGAGAAAACTATTTCTATTTCTGAATATTTTCAAAAAAACAAATAAATGAATGGCAAAAACGTATAATACTAAGATATTCACAGTGGGAAAACAATAGATATTTTGACACTGAAAAATACTAATAATGTAGCTTGATTACTGTACTTATTTTTCTTTTGGGGTTTAGTACTTAAAATGAGCTATTTCTTGATTTCATTTCTGAAGAAAATATCAGTAGGCTACTTTTTACTCCTTATAATTTAGGAAAAATTATTTGTTACATTAAATCACACATGGGTACACACTGGCACATTTTATGAACATGCATCTATAATAAGGAAGAAATAATACCTACAAATATAAAAATGGCAGAAATGTTCAGATTATTAGATAAATAATAGGCTAATGAAGACAAATTCACCTTGTTGTATTTTGTTCTTCTCCTCCTGTAGTCGAGCATGTTCTGAAGAAAATTCAAAAAAAGAAATTGATTGTTAGAGCATCACAAATGGGTATCGGAGCCATTGAAAATAAGACTTGCGACAAATAGTGAAAACGTTTCTAAATCAAAAAGTCACGATTTCCGCTTGGGACCCAATCACTTCTGAGCTTAAGAAGAAAAGACCAGTGAGCAACCACTCATGTAGATTTTTGCTTCTAAACATCGGGTGATTGCGGGAGGCTGGTGTGGCGTTGGCTTTTTTTCCCCAGTAGTTCAGACTAGACAAATATCTATTGGTCTTTTCTTCTTAAGCTCAGAGGTGATTGGGTCCCAAGCGAGACTCCATCCTTGACGGACGGAACGGAGAGATTACATTGGATCTTGCTTGGGAGTGAAACACAAGGAACTGAGACGTTCTCAATGGGTCTGATGTTAATGAATAATTTAAATGTTGAAAATATAACTACAACAATAAAATGACAATAACGCAATGATAACATAATAGAGATAAATTTACCTTGTTGTATTCTGCTTATCTCCGTCTGCAGTTGATCATGCTCTAAAAGATCATATTCATATGGTAACTGAATAAGTCCAATGTACATTTTATAAACGTGCATATTATAGGGGTGGGATAATGACTACAAATAAAAAAAGAAAATGAAAATGACAACAATGAAATAAGCTAATATTCACCTTGTTGTATTGTACTGATGTCCATCTGTAGCTGATCACTCTCTAAAGAAAATACAGATTTAAGAATAGTAAAAATATGATTGAATATACAGGCCATAATGGTTTCTCACCTGACGAATAACAAGTACAAATAAAACAGAAATTATATTTAATCAAACAATGAAGAAATTAATATCAATAATAAATTAATAAAGTACAATTATAACTTAAAAAGACAATTTCACCTTGTTTTTTTCTCCTGTTCTCATTCCTCAGTTTGTCGTGTTCTGAAGAAATTCAGAAAAGGCAAGAGAAGGTGACCAAGATGACATAAGATGTATACTTTCACTCATATGACAAAAAAGTTTATGAATACTGTCTGTTGATTAACTGATTTGTGGATGAAATGTATGGAGTTACTTTTGTGTCTTTATTTATTCAATGAAACATATTGTGAATAATTAAAGAATAATTATATTAAATGTATATATTGAATATAATTACAGGCACACACACACACACACACACACACACACACACACACACACACACACACACACACATGTTCCTTTAAATATTATTCACAAATATGGGAACTGCACAGAATAAATTGGAATATAAATAATTTTGTTATCAATTACTACTTTTTTCTGAATAAAACAATTCGTAGCATTTTTTTTTCATTTGAAAAAAGACACAAAAATAATTCCAAAGACATAAATTAATAGTAAACTAATAACATAATGGGTTACAGAAAAAAATACAGATTTCACAAGTATTGCATGTATGTCCACTTTTGGACACTATTAGAAGACTGAAAAATTATCTGGCCATAGGATCCATATTTTAATGAAATGTATTAAATAACAAACAAGAACTTCACCTCTGTCTTTACGAACAAACACAGCTGACAGTATTCCAACAATCATAATGAGCACAAAAGCAATAGAACTCAAGATGACCGATGTCCTCCAAGGATAAAAACTTTTACCTACAAAACAAAACAGTGACTCGCATTGAGCACACTGTCACCAGTCATATTGTGTTGTTACTGTTTGATTAATAATACAAACAAGATACATTTGTATAGTACATACACGGTAAAAAAAATGCACAGTAAAAAAGTACAATTAAAACCAATGCTGCTGATAGCTAAACACAGCTTGATGCATTCAGTTCAGATTGCTGATTTTCAAACCATTTGTATTGTTATAATTTTGTTACTAAATGTAAATAAGGTTTCATTTTTCTCTACGTTATGTGTACTAAGTTTGTCAGCAAACCACATGATGCAAAATGATGTATTTTGCATCTTAAAAATGACAAATTTTGTATTTACGTCATCAGTTTTGTAACACATATACTTGGATATCTTGATATTCATAACTAGGAGAAATATCTTGTTTATTTATATCTATGACATTCTAACAATATAAGGTAAGTTAAAAAATTTTACACTTTAATTGATTTAGTTTACAGCATATCATCATAAAATGTCATAAAAATTGCACAGCAAATGTGTAAATACATACTTGAGGTGATAATCTGTGTCTCCAGCATGAGATGCTTCAGTCTGATCCTGCAGTGAATCTTGTCGTCTCTCTCATATACAGTGATGGTGTGTTTCACACTGAACCCATCTGTGTTTCTGTGTGTCTCTGTAGTGTCTGAACTCAAACTGATTCCTTCTCTGTTCAGCCACTCAAGATCAGGTTCAGGGTTCCAGCCTTCAGAGTCACACTGTAGATGAAGTCCTCCTGAATCATCAAACCCATCTACAGTGATCACCGGAGGACGTCCTGCAGCTAGAGAGACCAAGATGAAGAACATTCACAGAGTGCATAGCCGTATTTTTTTTCAGTTTTTGTTCAGTTTTTTTAAATCATAAAGGAGCAACATACAGTGGAGACGGTTGTAAAGCGTTTTGCTTCATGGATGGAGTACCTCAAGGCTCAGTACTAGGACCATTACTTTTCATGTCTTACATGTTACCTTGTGAGATACATTTTTTGCATGTCCTTTTTGTATAGTTGTATTATATAATATTTTAATCAGTATCCATCACTTACCATTAGTGTTAGTGTTATGTGTATGCACCATTCGTCTTAAAGTAATGCAGTTTCAATTCTCGGTATGTGCCGTACATGTGGCAGAATTGACAATAAATCATACTTTGACTTTGACTTTGATATCATTAGGAAACATGGTGTTAGCTATCACCATTATTATTATAATATTCAGCTCTGAATTTATTTGGGACCTGACGAAACATACATATGAAATATAATTTGCAAAACTAACGGAATGCACAGTTGGTATATAAATAAATTGGATAACTAGTAATTTTGTGTATATATATATATATATATATATATATATATATATATATATATATATATATATATATATATATATATATAATGACACATTATTTCAACACAGCGTTTCCCTATTTATTACTATAAAGCTGCTTCGACACAATCATTGTATTGTCAGTGCATTGCAAAAATACTATGAAAATGATGGAGGCCTGATTTGCTTTAGGGTTTGTAATTTGCTGTAATGCTTTAATTTATTGCAGTTTATTATTACTGCAGTGTAAAAAATGTATGTGCAGAGAGTGCTATTGTTACTATGGATGAGTTGTAACAGATAAGGTAATCATCATATAATAATTTATAAGTGAACATTATGTTACAATCATCCCAGTCTTCTCTACACTAAAGCTTTATGTCTAAAATTCATTTCATGTTTGTTTTCATTGGTTCACTCACCTTCAACCCTGACATCAACGGTAGTGCCACCAGACCAGGATTTGGACTGAATAAAACACTTGTAACGTCCTTCATCAGAGACTCGGACTGATGAGAGTTTGAGTGATGCATCTCCTCTCTGTAGTTCTTGATGATTCAGTTCTGTTCTCCCTCTGTAGGACTCAATCTGCTCTGCATTGCCGTCTTCATGATCCTCATAGAGATGCACTAGTTGTGAGTCTTTCAGGTCAGATCTAAACCACTCCACTCTCATGTCCTCAACACTGATGCTGGGTTTGACTGAACAGGGCAGAATCACATCTTCACCAGCTACAGCAAAAACAGCATCTGCGGGACCAACTACTTCATACTGCTCTGTTATAAGAGAAATAAAGAATGCAGGTGTAAAAGTTATATCATTAAAGGGTTACTTTATCACTTGTTGTTCCAAACCCGTAAAAGCTTTGTTTGGCCTCTGAAAACAATGTAAGATATAAAAGAAAGAAACATCCAAATTTAATAGGTAATTTGTTCCAGTTAGGTATAGATCTGGTGGTGGTCTCCAGAAGGAAAGTAGTTGTGACCGATGCCTCCATCTTGTGTTGGGATGCCCTGTGTGACGTCAGACCAGAGTTCAGATCCTGCAGCATCAATGGCATTTCAACGGCATAGAATTCGGCCTAACATTTACTTTTGTGTTACAGCGAAGAAAAGGTTTGAAATGACATGTATGCCATTCAGGGGATGAAACACTATTCCTTTAAATTAGAAGCAGTTTGTTTGATTTACAGATATAGGACCGTTAAAATACACTGAAGAACTGTCACCTACAAAAATATCTGGTGTGATAATCCTGCACCAAACAACTCTTTACACATTTATTATTTATTTAAACATGTTTTCATGTAAAGCAGTATCTGTTGTTTCCTCACACAAACCTCAGCTCTGCATAGGGTTCAGCTGAGGACTCATTTACTAAATTAAACTACATAAAGCACTGCCTCTAATGTCCCTTTTGTGGATTTGATTACTTATTACATGGCTCTTTGGAATACTTGATTCTGATTGGTCAGTCTTGGCATGCAGTAGTCAAATATTTATGAATAATGAATCATCAGTTGGACTATGACCAGCTGACTGTACATTTTTGCTTATATAAGTTACTTATTATATCTCCCTCCTCCTTTATTTAACACATGAACACACACTTGAATACAAATACTTACCTGTTCTTGAATCAGTAATTCCACTAATAATCAGGAGGGTCAAACAAATGAACTTCATCTTTGAAGAGCATGGATGCTGCAAAAATTATTATTTTATATATATATATATATATATATATATATATATATATATATATATATATATATATATATATATATGGTAAATTGAAATGCATGTGTTTTCTTAACCCTAAACATAACTAGATAATCTAAACTCATAAAATCTGTACAGACTTGCTTGTTTGTTTCTCAGTTCTTTCATGACTTACCTTAACTTCAACGTGGACTGCTCCGATCACACGGAGAAGATTCCTGGTTTAGTTTCACTTTCTCATTTCACTGAACATCTTAAGTGATTGCACAGTTCCTCCAATCAGACTAGTGTCTAGGAGCAGGGAGGAGTAACTTTACAGTATTTATAGGACCTTGAGGACTTCTCTGCTGCCCGAAATCAATGTCTCCAGGATTTGTGTTTATAACTGGCATTTGTGGAGGGGTGTGATTTAACCTTTTGAATTAGTTTACAGGTTCTAACTAGTTTAAACAGCTAGTTTATTTGGCTCTAACAGCTGGATTAGCTGGCTCATTGCACAAACACGAGATACTGTAGAATGTAACAACCTACTGAGGTCATGCATAATTATTATTTTGGGCATAGTGAAGGGTCTGTTGTCTTTTTTATATTAATACAGTGGAATTCAAAGTAAAAAGAAACAAGAACAGTACACGGTCGACCGAAATTAGCTTTTGTCACAGATATTCTTATTTTAATAATTTCACAAAAAAAGCTTCAGATTACATGCACATGGATTGTTGGCTAAATGTCAGACACATTTTCATTATTAATTTTTATGGTGTAGAAGAAGTATGGAAATGGCAGATTACCAGGTTTTATGGCCATTTTATGAGAGTTGGACTGGTGTATAGCTGTAACGAATGAGGGGCCTGAGGCGTGCGGATCCAATCGCAGGCTTTTATTGGCTGAAGGCAAAGCAGGCAGGCGTCGAAACACAGCAAACAGGAGTAAAAGAGGCAAGGCGACAACAGAATCCAAAAAACAGGCAGAGGTCGGGTCAGGCAGCAAACAATCAAAGTATCGGAGACAGGCAGGGTCAAAACCAAAGAATCTATAACAAGGGGACCGCAAGGCTAGGCTGACTAGGAACAAACAAACAATCAATGCAACCTGCAGGTGAGGGGCCTGCTTCAGTATTTATAGTCTCACAACAGGAAGTAGCAGCAGAGGAAGTGATCACAGATCATCCAGAGGATAGGGCTCCCTCTGCTGGCTTGGTGACAATAGCACAGTTGAACAAAATAAGAACGTATTTTTAACTTTTAATGTGTAAACTCGTTATAGATGTGGTCAAAATGAGGATGAATGCATAAGGCTTGCTTTTTTAAGTTATTTTGTAAAGAAAAGCATATGAAAATTTGTAGAATGAGGGACACGAATGCCAATATATCTGATGATAGCTTTGTCAGGTCAGTATATGGTTATGCCAAGATAGCAAGTTATATGTAGCCTAAAATCGGTAGAAATATATCAGTTAAGCATAGAATACAATCTTGATTGTCTAGATAGAGAAAGGTATTGTATGACCTGTCCACAACAGATATATATACACACACACACACACACACACACACATATATATATTAGTGCTGTCAATCGATTAAAAATTTAATCAAGTTAATCACACTGATGGACTGTGATTAATCACGATTAATCGTAAATTTAAAATACAAAGATTTCCCTGTAAATGTGTTGAAATAAAGAAATGCATGTCATACTAGTTTAAGGAAACAGATCTTCCAGTTTTATTATCTCAACAATTAACATTTCAATTAACATTTCTATTATAATACTATTTCAGAAATGAAAGTCTGCAAAAATACAAAATAAACAGTCTCTACATTCTTCATCCAAAATAAATGTATAATAAAACTACTTCAAAGAGACAGATCCTCCAGTTATCATCTTAACAATCAGGTCTATTTTAGAAATTAAGTGTCTGTACAGAGACAAAATGAACAGTCTCTAGAGTGTGCATCTGTGCAACATTCCTCCTTCTAACCACTCATACAACATCCTCTTCTTTCAGCCGGTTGCTCAGACAGACTAACTTAGGATGGGCACCTGAGTGTGCTGACCACCACTGTAGTGGACATGTGTCTATGCTGGCATAGGGCTCTCCCTTGTACCTTTCCAGACATTTATCTGTGGACAGAGCCTCATCATCAGACTCTGACTCTGATCCCATCATTAGGAGGGCCATTTTCTTCTTTGGTGGCTCTGGGTCTTCTACTTCTCCAGAGCTCTGTGGAGCAGGTTCTCCATCCTTCATCACACTCAGCTACACCTCTCTCCTCTCTGATTTGGACAAGCACCTAAGGTCCTTGAACCTGGGGTCTAGAGCTGTTGCTATCTTTAACCACCACATATTTGAGCTCTCCTTCCGCTTGTTGAGATCCTTTGTGAATGAAGCCTTGAAGCGCACTATGTAGGCAGGGTCAACATCAGAAACCTCCATTGTACGCAGGAGATGGCACAGCGCAGGTAGCACCACAGAGCAGGATACATACTTTTCACCTCCTAGGAGCTCAGTGATGTACCTACAGTAAATACACAACTGACTAAATGACTACAGTTTACATTCAGACTTATAAATTACTAGTTTTTATTCGTAAAATTGAAGAGGGAAAAAATCAAGTACCTGCAAGGTTCCAGCAATGTTTCCAGCTTTGCCAATCTGTCGTAATCAGCTGAGGTTAGCATCGCTAACTTATGCTTCTGCTGTGCTAGCGCTGCACTTACTGGATACGACTATTTTACGGCACTTCGCTAAAACGCTGTCAAATCCGCTGTCCCGAAAAGCCATGGCGATAACCCTTTGTATAATGTGCGCCACACAACGAATATGTTCGAATGGTAAACGGATGTTGTAAAACACATGTGTGACGCTGTGACGTTACCCTGATCACACAATAATAGATAACCATCCGCGCTGCGATGATGGCAAGAAGTTCGGGTCAAACTTAACAAACGATTAATTTGCGTTAAAAAAATAGTAACGCGTTAATTTTTTTTAATTAATCGCATGCGTTAACGCGTTAACGTTGACAGCCCTAATATATACATATATATATATATATATATATATATATATATATACACATATATAATGCATATATTATGCATCTAGTGATGTTCCTCTTTGCTTGCTGTGTCAATGAATTAGATAGTTTTATGTTTCAATTATAATTCAAAAACTAAAATTATCAACTGTACAAAAATTTAGCTACAAGTCAATAGAAAATTTAGAGTTGGGAGGCCTAATTTTTATATTTTTTAATGGTCTTAAATGCATTTCTCCTTGTTTTGGAAACACTCAAATTCAAGTTTGTGTGCTTTTAAATAGTGTTTGCTGCATGTAAACGCTCGTCTGTGTAACTATCTTTACTATCTCTACTTGAAATTTTTGTGATATGGACCCAAGTCCACAGTTCAAGCTCGCTGGGTATCCACAACAACAACAAGACTTACAAGGGCTTTAGGACTTAAGCAGCAGAAGTCTAAAAGAGACCGTCTCTGATAATGTTGTTCAGTGCCACTTTGTTTTAAAGCAGCAGTCGGGGGTTCGGTGTCTTGCTCAAGGGTCTTCAAGTCAGTTTGGTTAATAATAATTGTTCAAGGGTCAACAAAGAGACTCAAAACCGCAACCTTTGGACCGACTCTAACCATTAGGCTCTTATAACAAGCAAAGGGAATGGAAATGTGCTGCTTCACTGATGAAGTGGTTATTCTGACCATTACAGAGTAGAGCACAAACCAATGAAACAACATCAATGAAATACCATGCAAAATATGTAAAATAAAATAAACAATAACAATAAATAATTCCATAAAAAAACAGTAAGTCACATGGGTTTGGAACAACATGAAGGTGACAGGCACATGACAGATTCTTTATTTTAGGAGAACTATTCCTTTAAAGGGGTCGTGAACTGAGAAATCCAATTTCCCTTGAGCTTTCGACATATAACAAGTCAATGTAAAAACCCTGTCTCGTTAGTTTAAAAACTGATGCAAATACAGGATTACTCCGTCAACAGAACCATATAGATATCAATAAATATTCTATTTTCTCAATGCTTGAATTTTTAAATGAACGGGAAATCAGTTTGCCGTCGGACATTTGTTGTGTCAGTCAGTGCTGCATACGGTGTTAAAACAATCGCAGATTACTAGAGTCTGTCATGTTGTGCCACTCAAGTCACCTTCATAATTACTGCCTTACATTAGCTTCAGACCGCGCCAGTGAAATATAGTTGGTTTTGTTAACCTTCATTTAGTTTGGATTAATTTTTTAAACAAGATTATGTGATGCAGGCTTTTCAGAGAGACCAAAAGTTAAAGATGATGAAGTTCGATTATTTTAACAAGCAAAACGGTTAACCAATCACAGCAGTGAGTCTTGAATGAGCTCCGCCAACAAAAACAGACTACAGAGAGGACAGAAAATAGTCCACTACTTCTAAATTATAGAAATTCTCTCTCTCTCTCTCTCTATATATAATATATAATATATATATATAATATAATATATATAATATATATATATAATATAATATATATAATATATATATATAATATAATATATATAATATATATATAATATAATATATATAATATATATATATAATATAATATATATAATATATATATATATAATATAATATATATAATATATATATA